>NC_041215.1:56788542-56866125 GCF_002837175.3 Physeter macrocephalus
TCTTTATTTTAAAGTCTATTTTGTTTGATATGAGTATTGCTACTCCAGCTTTCTTTTGATTTCCATTTGCATGGAATATCTTTTTCCATCCCTTCACTTTCAGTCTGTATGTGACCC
Source organism: Physeter macrocephalus (assembly GCF_002837175.3). NCBI lineage: Eukaryota > Metazoa > Chordata > Mammalia > Artiodactyla > Physeteridae > Physeter > Physeter macrocephalus. The sequence continues at coordinate 56,788,660 of NC_041215.1, forward strand.
TAGGTGTGAGGTGGGTCTCTTGTAGACAGCATATATACGGGTGTTGTTTTTGTATCCATTCAGCCAGTCTATGTCTTTTGGTTGGGGCATTTAATCCATTTACATTTAAAGGTAATTATCGATATGTATGTTCCTATTACCATTTTCCTAAGAATTTTGGGTTTATTGTTGTAGGTCTTTTCCCTCTCTTGTGTTTCCTGCCTAGAGAAGTTCTTTAGCATCTGTTGTAAAGCTGGTTTGGTGGTGCTGAATTTTCCTAGCTTTTGCTTGTCTGTAAAGGTTTTAATTTCTTTGTCGAATCTGAATGAGATTCTTGCTCTGTAGAGTAATCTTCGTTGTAGTTTTTTCCCTTTCATCACTTTAAATATGTCCTGCCAATCCCTTCTGGCTTGCAGAATTTCTGCTGAAAGATCAGCTGTTAACCTCATTGGGCTTCCCTTGTATGTTATTTGTTGCTTTTCCCTTGCTACTTTTAATATTTTTTTCTTTGTATTTAATTTTTGATAGTTTGATTAATATGTGTCTTGGCATGTTTCTCCCTGGATTTATCCTGTATGGGATTCTCTGTGCTTCCTGGACTTGATTGACTATTTCCTTTCCCATATTAAGGAAGTTTTCAACTATAATCTCTTCAAATATTTTCTTAGTCCCTTTCTTTTTCTTTTCTTCTGGGACCCCTATAATTGGAACGTTAGTGTGTTTTATGTTGTCCCAGACGTCTCTGAGACTGTCCTAAATTCTTTTCATTCTTTTTTCTTTATTCTGCTTTGCAGTAGTTATTTCCGCTGATTTGTCTTCCAGGTCACTCATCCGTTCTTCTGCCTCAGTTATTCTGCTCCTTCTAGGGAATTTTTTTTTTCTTTTTTTTTTGCGGTACGTGGGCCTCTCACTATTGTGACCTCTCCCTTTGCGGAGCACAGGCTCCGGAAGCGCAGGCCCAGCGGCCATGGTTCACGGGCCTAGCCACTCCGTGGCATGTGGGCGAGGCACGAACCCGTATCCCTTGCATCGGCAGGTGGACTCTCAACCACTGCGCCACCAGGGAAGCCCCTTCTAGGGAATTTTTAACTTCATTTCTTGTGTTGTTCATCATTGTTTCTTTGCTCTTTAGTTCTTCTAGGTCCTTGTTAAATATTTCTTGTATTTTCTCCATTCCATTTCCAAGATTTTAGATCTTCAGTATCATTACTCTGAATTGTTTTTCAGGTAGAGCGCCTATTTCCTCTTATTTGTTTGGTCTGGTAGGTTTTTACCTTGCTCCTTCATCTGCTGCGTATTTCTCTGTCTTTTCATTATGCTTAACTTACTGTGTTTAGGGTCTCCTTTTTGCAGGCTGCAGGTTCATAGTTTCCATTGTTTCTGGTGTCTGCCCTCAGTGGGTAACGTTGGTTCAGTGGGTTCTGTAGGCTTCCTGGTGGAGGGGACTGGTGCTTGTGTTCTGGTGGATGAAGCTGGATCTTGTCTTTCTGGTGGGCAGGACCATGTCTGGTGCTGTGTTTTGGGGTGTCTGGGAACTTATTATGATTTTAGGTAGCCTCTCTGCTAATGGGTGGGGGTGTGTTCCTGTATTGCTAGTTGTTTGGCAAGGAGTGTCCAGCACTTGAGCTTGTTGGTTGTTGAGCTGGGTCTTAACTTTGAGACGGAGATCTCTGGGAGAGTTCTTGCTGATTGATATTACGTGGGGCCGGGAGGTCTCTGGTGGTCCAACGTCCTGAACTTGACCCTCCCACCTCAGAGACTCAGACCTGACACCCGGTTGGAGCACCAAGACCCTTTTAGCCACATGGCTCAGAAGAAAAGGGAGAAAAAAAGAAAGAAGGAAAAAAATAAAATAAAATTTAAAAGGTATTAAAATAAAAAATATTTTTTTAAAAATTAAAATGTATAAAAAAGAAAGAGAGCAACCAAACCAATAAACAAATCCACCAATGATAACAAGCACTAAAAACTATACTAGGATAAACATAAAAATCAGAAACTTGTCAGTTGCATACAGCAAACCCTAAGTCTACAGTTGCTCCCAAAGTCCACCACCTCAATTTTGGGATGATTCGTTGTCTATTCAGATATTCCACAGATGCAGCGTACATCAAGTTGATTGTGGAGATTTAATCCTCTGCTCCTGAGGCTGCATGGAGTACTTTCCCTTTCTCTTCTTTGTTCATACAGCTCCTAGAGTTCAGCTTTGGATTTGGCCCTGCCTCTGCATGTAGGCCACCCTCTGGTGTCTGTTGTTTGCCCAGAGAGGAGGGAGTTAAAGGAGCGGCTGATTAGGGGACCTTGGCTCACTCAGGCTGGGGAGAGGGAGTACGGAATGCGGGACAAGCCTGTGTTGGCAGAGGCCAGTGTGATGTTGCAACAGCCTGAGGCACGGCCCGCTGTGTGTTCTCCTAGGGAAGTTGTTTCTGGATCATGGGACCCTGGCCGTGGCAGGCTGTACAGGCTCCCAGGAGGGGAGGTGTGGATAGTGACCTGTGCTTGCACACAGGATTCTTGGTGGCTGCAGCAGCAGCCTTAGAGTTTCATGCCCGTCTTTGGCTTCTGCGCTGATAGCCGCAGCTTGCGCCTGTCTCTGGAGCTCATTTAGGCGGTGCTCTGAATCTCCTCTCCTCGTGCACCCCAAAACAATGGTCTCTTGACTCTTAGGCAGGTCCAGACTTTTTCCCGGACTCCCTCCCGGCTAGCTGTGGCACACTAGCCCCCTTCAGGCTGTGTTCACACAGCCAACCCCAGTCCTCTCCCTGGGATCCGACCTCTTACGCCTGAGCTTCAGCTCCCAGCCCCCACCTGCCCCAGCGGGTGAGCAGACAAGAGTCTCAGGTTGGTGAGTGCTGGTCAGCACTGATCCTCTGTGCAGGAATCTCTCCACTCTTCTCTCTGTACCCCTGTTGCTGCACTCTCCTCCATGGCTCTGAAGCTTCCCCCCTCACACCCCCGGTTTCCACCAGTGCAAGGGCTTCCTAGTGTGTGGAAACTTTTCCTCCTTCACAGCTCCCTCCCAGAGGTCCAGGTCCTGTCCCTATTCTTTTGTCTCTGTTTTGTTTTTTTCTTTTGCCCTACCCAGTTACGTGTGGATTTTCTTGCCTTTTGGGAAGTCTGTCGTCTTCCGCCAGCTTTCCAGCTCTGTAGGAGTTGGTCCACATGTAGATGTATTTTTGATGTATTTGTGGGGAGGATGGTGATCTCCACTTCTTACTCCTCAGCCATCTTAAAGATATATCAGTGTATATACACTCTTGAAGGAGCTGGATGACCAGCCATTATGTGCTATCTTAAAGAATATGTTACTATATATTTTCAGAGTTAAAAGGAAACCTGAATGACTGTCTTATCAATTTCCCATACTTCAAGCGGAGTCACACATAAGTTAGGTCATACCAGTGAGATATTACCCAATTTTGAACTTTCTCTAGCAAAAGCCTTCCTTCTCAATACCCCACTTACAGTGAATTTAGCAAACCTCACAGTGAGGAAAACCTTCATAAATAACTTCCCTTTCAATCTGGTCCATTTTTTGCTTCTGTCCTCTACAGAGGACAGCTGGTCCAAGTGTGTTTGAGATTCTTGACTTTCTTTTGACCATTTTAACATCTTGATTTTGGAGATTTTGTTTTATTCTCCTTTTTTCTTCCTTTTTGTCAAAAGCATTTTGTCATCTGGCTTTTTTATTTTTCTTTAAGTTAAATACATTAATCTTGTTTGGAGAATATTAGGACAGCATTTGAGATAAGTTGAGACCCGCTAGGATGTTTTATATTTGACCTTGGGATTCATTGCTTTATGTGTAGTAATATTTTGAGTTCTTGAAAGTTGCCAGTGATACCTATATCTTACTCTTTTCTTAGATTACTTGATCTTCCCTAATATTTCTCATAACTACATAATATGTGTATAGTTATGATAGTTTTATACATGCTAACCATGTAAGCAGAATATGTATTATCAATATTATCAATATGTATTATCTAAAAATAGATTGATATTTTTCCCTAAAGAACTGTCTGAACTAAATATATTTATAGATTGATAATTCAAGTGATTAAAGGTAGGGATATCGATCTTTAATATGTAAATAGGTTATATTTTACAACAGTAAATAATCAGCAAATTTTAATTTTGTCTATTTTTTATTCAGTTTTAGAATGATGCCAAGGAATTTAATCTTAAAATATTGTAATTCATATAGTTGAGGAAAAATATTTTTATGTTATATAAGGGAATCAAACTTTTATTTTTATTTTTTTTATAAATTTATTTTTTATTTTATTTATTTTTTGCTGCACTGGGTCTTTGTTGCTGCGTGCGGGCTTTCTCTAGTTGCAGCGAGTGGGGGCTACTCTTCATTATGGTGCGCAGGCTTCTCATTGTGGTGGCTTCTCTTGTTGAGGAGCACGGGCTCTAGGCATGTGGGCTTCAGTAGTTGTGGCATGCGGGCTCAGTAGTTGTGGCTTGCGGGCTCTAGAGCGCAGGCTCAGTAGTTGTGGTGCACGGGCTTAGTTGCTCTGCGGCATGTGGGATCTTCCCAGACCAGGGCTCGAACCCGTGTCCCCTGCATTGGCAGGCAGATTCTTAACCACTGCACCACCTGGGAAACCCAGAATCAAACTTTAAAAAAAAATTATTATACTGTGTCCCACATCTAATAGGATTTTGTTTATTTTATTATTTTTTTTTATAAGGGCATAACATTTTGCCATAAAATGGAATTGTTTGGACTGGTTCTTTGGTTTAGAATGATAGGTAATACTGTTTCTTTTTTTTTTTCTCTCTCTCTTTACTTTGAGAAGCTGTATCTGATGTTTTATCTGTTTTATCTTGCTGTAAAAAATTCAGTCTATCCAATTAATTTTTTGAAGCTGGCATTATGGCAGCCCATTCATTTGAGTCTCACCCTATAGCTTAAGCAATCAATTCAGTTTGCATGGAAAGGGCATAAGGACAGAGAAGCGTTGTGAAAATTCTCACTGAAGGAAGAATAGTGAAGCTGGAATCATCATTTGTCCTGATTTATCTCAGTTTCCTTTAATATGGGAATATTAATGCTCTCTTTCTCTGTTCACTCCAAAATTATGTTTTAAGTTTAAATCCAAATCTAGATTTAGGATTATTTTTTAGTTTTGAAGAGCAGGTCAGCATTTTCCATCTCAGATATCATGTTTATTAGAAATCTAGGCTGTGCCACTTGAGTAGAGGAATTTCTTAACTCCAAAATTTATGAGACGTCTGTTAGGAGAAAAATATGGGATTTTCTTTCCTTAAAACATGTTTTTATTGGGACAGCCTGTTTGCCGTTGCAGCTTAAAACTGATCCCCAAGAGTAAAACCTCAATGAATCATTGGGTTGCTTGCCTTGGAGCAAGGCCAGGAGCAGTACGTTTTCAAGATAAACAGTGCTCGGGCTGAAAGAATGGCACAGATTTCTCAGGTGGAGTGTTCCCACTCCCCTTCCGACATGTACTATATTACAGTGTCTTACAGATAAGCCTTGAGGGAAAGCCAGCCTGAAATAACTTTATTTCATGATAGTTATTCCCTGGATGTTTTAGCCAAATGTTTCTTGAATAGTCCAGAGAACATGGCTTTGAATTCATTGACACTCACTGGTTGATGCCTGTTTTTATGTTCATCTCCACATTTTAATAAAGCAGGGGCCCTGATACCTGTTTTGTTCATTGCTGTATCCTGACTCTTAGCACAGAGCCTTGTCCAGACCAGGTGCTCAGTACACATTGATTGAATGCATGTTGAATGAATGAATTCAAGTTCACATCAATTGAAATTTGATTATAAACATAAGTCTAGGATGCTGTAAATGTGGCCAAATTATACCAGACTGGAACTTTTGGTCTTTATAATTGGCCATGTTTATGCCTACTGAATAACCATACTATGGTAGTTATGAGTCGACTCATTCTTGTTTATTCGTCCCTTCATTCATCCAAAAGATATTTATTTATTACTTTGTCCATGGTTGGCATTTTGCTAGCAGTTAAGATATAGCAATGAGATATATCAGGCCTCTTGGATATATCAGGATGCATGAGGCATTTGCCTGCTCTCCTTGGTCTTGCCATTCTGTATTTGGTTTGTTTAAGGTAAGCACAAAAATATTTACAAAATAAGGTCAATAAGGTGGAGACTGAAATGGTCAGAGTAGGGAGAAATCATGCATTGCTAAGGGATAGAAGAGGTTTACTGAAGAAGCTAGGACTCAAGAATACATAGGATTTCAGAAAGTAAGATTGGTGACAGAGAGCGTCTCAGTGCTGCATGAGTGTGTGTGTGTGTGTGTGTGTGTGTGTGTACATTTGAACATTTCACTGGAGAGAAGAGGAATGGGGCAGAATAAGAGAAATATGTTCCAAGACAAATTAATTGTTTTACCTATGTTAGCACTCTCTCTTACTCTATTCCTATATCTAAGGAGATTGGAGACCCCTGGGGTTAGTGCTTTCGTCTTTGCATTCTCCATGATCCTTTGTCAGTATGTGCTCATGGTCAGGTTTCTGGAACTTACAGTGGCTTGTTTGGATTGAGAGTGCTGCCGACTGGTATAATAATGCATTGTTTGGGAGACCAAGATTAGAGACATTTAGTTGTTTCTGCTTGCTCATCTCACCAAATCAACTATTAATCACAACCTAGTTCAGTTTTTCTAAGTAAGAATGTTACACCTGGGGATTATTTGTGGACATTTTCTTAGAGTACAAAAGTATCTCTTTAAAGCATTGAGCAGATTTTAACAGAAGATAATGCTTGTGATTTTAAAGTTAATACAGTAACAAGCAAACATCATACATTCCCTGAACTTTCATATGAATAAAGTTTAATTTATTTCCTCATTTTATTTTTTCAAATCAATTTTACTAATGTGTATTCATGGAATCTTGTTGACATTTTCTTTATTATCCAAAACTATACCTTGTTTTCATGCTAAAGTGTTCTCCCCGTATTCAGGGACCGATGTGTATAGTGAGTTGTTCTAGATCAGGCATTTATAAAAAGATGATGTATGTACTTGGTGCAGTCCATATATCCTGTGGAATTATATGAAATCCTACATGCACACAGTCAATCCTCATTATTCATGGATTCTGTCTATGAAAATTTGCCTACTTAATAAAATTTTTTGTAAACTCCAAATCAATACTCATAGTGCTTCTGCAGTCGTTAGCAGACATGCACAGAGCAGCAAAAATTTGAAGTTGCCCAACATACACTTCCAGCTGAGGTCCATCAAGGCAACCCTTACCTTCCTGTTTCAGTGCTCAGACTGTAAACGTGTCTTTTCCATAGTCTGTTTGGTGCCATGTTTTTCATATTTTTGTGCTTTCTATGGGTGATTTTCCTGTTTGAAATGACTCCCAAGCATACTGCTAAAGTGTTGTCTCGTGTTTCTAAGAGCAAGAAGGCTGTGCTGTGCCTTATGGAGAAACTCTATGTGCCAGATAAGCTTCATTCTGGCATGAGTTATGGTGCTCTGACTGTGGGTTCAATGTTAATGAATCAACAGTATATGTTAAATAAGGTGTCTTTAAACAGAAACGCACATAAAACAAAGTTATGTATTGATTGGTTGATGAAAATGTTGTGTCCAGACGCTCACAGGAACCTAACCCTGTGTTTCCCCTAGTGATGGTTTAGTATTCGCTAATCAGTATTCCTGGTGACTGTATAGAACATAACTCCAGTGAACAAGAATTGAGGCGCACATGTCTTTCTGGGGCGAGAGACCGTAATACTCATCAGATTCTCCATGGGGACTGTGACTCCCTCGAAGCCTAAGAACCCTTGTTTCTCTTTGGGAGTTCTTCCCATTCTGGTATTCTTAGACTACTAGGCCTGCTATGTAGAAACTGGAGCTAGTGTGCTGGTACTGAAGTGTTAAAGAAAGAGAGCAACACAGAGATCCGGAAACTAGAGATCCACATCTCCACGTCTCCACTGACTGAATAATCTCACCATTACTGACTTTTGCAGTCAGATGGAGCTGGTTTGAATCCTAATTTTTCAGTTTACTAGCTTTGTGATCCTTGGCAAAAATGTTTAACCTCTTTGAGTTTTCTTCTATGTCAAGTAGACACAATAATACCTACCTTGGAAGGTTATTTTACAGATTAAATTAGAGGATGAGTTTAAAGAACCATGTAAAGTCCCTGGGAACAGTCAAAAACCATTATTATCAATGTCATATGGTACAGTATACACTTAATAGATCATTGTTAGTTTCTCTCTTTTTCTCCTTCCCACTTGGGAAGAGCGTGAGATCCATTTTCTAATACCTGGATGAATTAAATTAACTCTGGAATTGCCTCTTTCCTGCAATAACTAGTGGAGAAAGCAGGACGTGCTCTCAGGGCTCTGGTTTTCTTCCTGCTGATTTCTCTGGTCCGGAGAGCCACTGCAGTGATGATGGATGACTGGAGCTCTGGGTGGCACTGATGGGGAGCACTGTTTTGGTTACAAGGGGGATAACCATCCCTAACTCCTGACCAAGAATGGAGGGCTCATGCTTCAGTGCTCTCCCAGGTGCCTGTCTCCCAAAGGGAAGATGGGGTGACTGTAGCAGTTCAGAGGCCTGTGAATGACACTCAGATGCCCTCTTCACATCCACCTGAAGGGGACTCTGAGGATTTCACTTTCCTAATTTGAGAACCTGAAACCCCATTTCTCCTTAAGAATGTCTTAGGCTAATTATTTCCCTTAGCATTTCAGAATTCCCCTGACATCTTAAACAACGTAAGTATGATGACACATCATTGAAGAATGAGGTTTTCTACATTAATGGGTTTTCCAGGTGAAACTGGTCCCTTGCTGTGTTTTGCTTTAATAATTTCATAGAACTGGTCATAAGTTGTATTACACACTTTTTTGACATCTTATATGTGTTTAAATAAAGTGGATAATTTAAACTTTTCTTGATTACTTATGAGTGAACTGCTGTACTATGTTATAGAACATAGCAACTCCCTCAGAGCCTGCTAAAGCTAGTAGATGAATTGTCCACATATATTAATAACCTTAGTTTGCTTACTTTGAGTTTTTTTTAAAATGTTGTTGGATTTTTGTTACTAGGTGACATAAGTAGGTGAGGAATGACAATGTAGTTCACATTCTTGAATGAGTTATGGTAAAAATGATAAAGTAAGTTCTGATTATTTGCGTATCAACACAATCCCAACCATTTGCATCCATATTTGTTTACTAAATATATTGACATTATCATATTTATGAATATAAAGTACTGTAGCATTATAGTAATACATTTGATATTTATATTTAATATATTAATATAACATATTTGAATGGATTAAAATATACACAGGACTTTAATATATATTTTTCCCTCATTCCTATGAATTCTTGCTCCACATAAGCCAATGAAATAGGCCTACGATGTTTTGTGGCCCGGGATGAAGCTGGTTACTGAGGAGTTTGAAACCTCAAGATAGCCCCACAATTTTACTTTGAATTGGATGGGTTAGTCATAAATATGTTTCCTCAGAGTGCAATGTTTATATACCAATTCCTGTCTAGTTCTAGGCCTCTGAAGTTGACCCTTAGGTGCCACCATTTTCTGTCTAGAGGTGACATTATACCCAAGGGCTCATAGAATGACCTCACTCCTTTTAGGTGTGGCAAAATTAACCTTTTGTCTGCAATCTCACTCAATTAAAAAAACCCAACAATGGCCAGAATATAAATTAAAAAAACAGCAGGCTTTACTCTCCAGTGTGTCTCTTTTGCCCTGGATGGAAATGACCCAACTCAAAGCCCCTGTGCTGATTTACTTTGGTGCTAGCTGAGTGAAGCTGGACCTGGCAGGTAAGCTTTCAGTTTCTCTCTGTCCACAACAGCCAAAATGGCCGTCTCTGCATAATTTGAAAACTACACAGCCAGTGAAATACAGACAAAGAAATGTGGTTGCTGTGAAATAAAATGACTATCACAAAGGGAGAGATCAAATGTGAGAGAAGGTGCATTTCATGTAAAAAACACAACTGGGTGTCATTCTATTTCAAAGCAACCTAAGTGGAGAGTACAAATATAATGCATGATAATGAAGGTGCCCAATTTTGGAAAGTGGTTTTTAAAATGCTGCTGCAGAATGCTATCTAGAGTCTCTTAGGAAAAAGCAAAATCTCATCAGGGACCTTTTCAAGCATCATTTTCTCCTGTTTTAAATGATCTCACGTGAACTGGCTATTAGTCGACTTGGCATAACACTCTATTATTCATTATTTTGACCGCTTGCAAAAGGAACAAAAGACCTGTTATTAGTAATTTGCCAATTGTTGGGAGACTTAATCTAGGTACTTCCAGAGCTCTTTGCCTCATGCTTATTTTGTTGTATGAAGTTGTATGATCTGAGGGTGTTCACGGCCCCCTTGTGCTCAATTCATATAATCTCTTCTCAAGTGATTAGTGTGGAAGAAATGATTGACTCTGGATACCAGGCCTCTGAGCATATTGAAGAAGGCTTTTCTCCTCACGCAGGAGATTCTGGCTTTGGGGGTAAAGAAGGCTTTTCCCTTTATTTGTGTACAGATTTCTTTCTTCTTCTAAGGGTACAATGAAGATGATTGCATTATTAACAAGGTCATTTGTGACCCACTGAGCACCTCACTGCTTGCTGGAGGTGCTGTGTCATATATGGTCCGTGCTATGGTATTATTTTTCAGAAGTCTCCAAATTTCCCTCCAAGGGATTGTAGTCCTATAGGGCAAGTACAGTGCAAGTGACATAAGAGATAAGTTGCTACATAGGTGCAGAGGAGGAAGAAATCTCTTTCACAAGGCAACAGGACAGGTTCCATGAAAGAAATGCCATGTGCAAAGATGATGAGTATAATTTCAATATGTGGAAATTGTAAGGGACTTTAGGATGGGGTTTATAGATAACATAAAGAATGTGAGTAAAGTAGCAGAAGAATAGAACATATTTCTCCAGAAGCCTAGCTATCAGAAGCAACCTAATACAGAGTGTCCTAAAAGGATTTTAATTGCTCCCTTTTATGGTAATGCATATTGCCGTGGTTCATGTGATGGCGGGGCTTGTGGTCTGGGAACTGTTTGATAGCATCATGTTGACTGATGAATTCTTATAGGTCTTATGCAATGGCTTTGATCTTAATGTACTACCACAGTAATGTCACAGCCGTATTTCATGGTACATGCTAGCTGTGATTGTGCTTGGCCATTTGTCTGATACATAGCAACCCTTTTGAAGCTCTGAATCATGATTATGCATATACTTATTTACATACAGTTTATAATGAAAATAAAAAATTGATAGACTACATACAGAATATTTGGGTCTGAATCAAATCTTTTATTTTAATTCATGTTGTTTTGGAGTTAAGATTTCTATATTCTAGAAGTAGCATTATTTTTGAACAGATTGGAGATAAAAAAAAGTATTCCACTGTAATAAAGCACAGGCTGAGTTGAAAAAGAAAACGACACAAGAAAAACCAAAAAGTTATCCTTTTGGACTGTATTAGAGAATATTTGTAGGGAAATACAGTAGGTATTTGGGTATCAGGATCAGATTAAATTTGCAATGAAAAATAAAACACATAAAAAATTAACTTCAGAAAGGGAAGTTTATACAGAATATATAAGAAACAGCATGTATTGTCTTTCAGCTATCTTTCCTCTGAGCTTGAATGTTTTCAAGACTAGCTTGTAGAATGAAATGAGTTTTATGAAGAATTTGAACAACTCAGCATTTTTAAGGATACAAATTTGAGCTTAAGTGATCTGCTTTTCTCTTTTTTGGAGAGAGGGCGTGTGGGAGTAGGGGAGGGAGAGGGGAATGGATGGAGGGACTGAGGACCTGGTTTGTTACTATCTAATATGGAGCTTCCATTTTGGGCAGTTTCATGCCGATCCCCATCTCTCTTTCCAGCTCTCTGGCTTTGGGCAAGTTTCTTAAATTCCCTACAACTCTATTTCCTCATCTGCAAAATGGAGATAAAATGCCTGTGTGATAGGTTGTTGTGACATATTATTACAAACGTAATAATGTACATAAAGTAGGTAACTCTGTGTCTAGTATATATTACCCACTCACTTTAGGTATTTATCACATACCCTTTTTGAGCAAGACACTTTGATTTATACCTCTTACTTAATCCTCATAACAGTCCTGTAAATATTATTGACTCTCAATTTACAGATAAAAATCTTGAAACTTAAGGGACTAAAGTGGTTTTTACAAGTTTAAACAAACCTAAGGGTAATAGCCACGAGTTCAACTTAGATCTGACAGTTTCAAGCCTGCAAAAGCACCATTGCATTAAATTCAATCATTCCCTCCCCCTCTCTCTCTCCTCTCCTCTCCATTCCCTTTCCTTCTCTCTGTAGTTCTGATTTCTCCAAGTAGAGTCTTTTTAAAAAGATGTTCCTCATGATAACACACAAATCATATGGAATGAAACAATATTTTCATTCCAGTAAGTTGAAATAAATATGATGACATCATTAGATCTCCAAACACCATTTATTCCCTTCAAAAATATATCCCATTCTTTATTTTTTATGCTCAAGTAATGCATATTAATTGTAGAGACATTAGGAAATATAAATAAAAAATAAATATTCAATATCCAAAGTCAGTCATAGGTAACATTTTAGTGCGTGTCTTCAATTCATACCTATCCATATACTATTTTTCCCTCTTATAGCAGTATCATATTAGAGTTTGGTTTATAATGGGCTGTTTTTACTTAATGATCATTCAAAACTATCTTTCCAAATTGGTAAATGTACGTCTACATAATCATGTCTATCAGCTACATAGCATTCCATTGTATAAAGGTACCTGTTTAAATAATCCTTGTTATTGGATACTTATTTTTTTTTCCGGTTTTCTACTTGTATAAGCTGTAGACTCTTGCATATACATTTTTGTGCCATTGGCCAATTATATCCTTAGGATAATTCCCTAGAAGTGGGACATACGGGTTGGTGTTTATACCCTTCTCTGGCTCTTAATGTATATTGCCAAATTCCTTCCCTTAGAGAAAGGATCAAATTATACTCCTCCTAGCAATGTATGAGAATGCCCATTTTACACGCCCACACTAATAGTTATCAGGCCTTTTAATCTTTGACAACTCCATTAGGCAAAAAAATAATGTGACTTTATTGCTTTTCTTTGCATTCCAGTGTCTATCCATTCTATAATAATCACATTTCTAAGACTACTATCTAAACAAAATGTAAATTCATTAAGTGAAAGACAAAATCTCTATATACTTAAATATTTATATCGGACATCCTTCTAAAGTAGAATAAATCCCGAAAGAGGCATTTGAGATACTACTTGGCAGAAAACCATGGATTAACAGTATACAACCTTATTAAGAACATCCTTGAATTTTATTTTAAACCACAAGCTCATTGTTCTTAGAGCTCATTTGCTAAAGTAATCTCTTCCTGAAAATGACAAACCCTCCCCTGGGAAGAATCTCAAATGAGAGGAAAGGAGAAGGTTATGGAAGCTAAGCCTTGGCATCACCTGACTTTTGTGACCACGTGGGACTTCAGTCTCCTTCAGTCTTTGTCCCTCTGTGGTCAGTGCCAGAGTGGCCAGGGGTATAATGCCGATATGTCCTCAGGCCTCAGTGGGAAAAAGGGAAAACTATGCAAAATATGCTGATACGTTTGTTTTGGGGAATATTGAACAGAATTGATAGTCTGACCCTTCATGAATGTGTGTCCCCATTCAAAAAAAGAAAAAAAACTTACTAAACAATACATAGCTACTGCTTTGTTTTAAACAAAATTCTTATATTGCCCCACAAAGAAAACACTGGAGTAGTATTGTCTTTCCATATACTCTACATCAGCTTGCCAAATGATTATTTATGCTGCGCAGTTGGGTTACACCATTTACACACACACACACACACTCACACACATCTTACTAGGTGCCGAAAAATAATGGCCAGCTACCACTAAGAAGATAATGTCTTTAGGGTGCTTAAACAATTAACCTCAATTTGGAAACTGAGCAAGTCTAAGCTACGTTTTGCTAAACATGATTTTGCCACTTAATTTTACCCTTCCTCCATATTATTTAAACCATCATGTAATTTCAAATTCCATACAAAAAATTAATTTATATTTGAATCAGCAGCACTTTATTAAGAGGCACATATCGTTTAAAGAGACTTCCTTAGAATAGGAAGTTTCATTTAGCTAAATCTAAGGAAACAAAGATAGTCAACTCTTTGTTTGATTATAGCCTGGGATCTCATATTATCCAAGCGCATTCCTTGACCAGACACATTTAATGATTGGTTAAACCAGGTTCAAGAGAAAAGTACTGCTCTGTTATTAAAAGGAAACTTAATGATTGCATCTCCATTGGGAACATCATAAAATCCATAATAAAGTTTACTTTGTGCACTGACCACAGGGTACTTGATCTTGGCATTCCATGGTGCTTCTCATACTTCAAAGGTTGAAAGCACAGTGAAATTTCAGTCAGCAACGTTTGGTTCCACTTCCTGGGAATGAGATAGCTTAAGTCTGTGAATTACTCAAAAAGAATCAAAATGTGAGTGCAATGATAGATGTTGGTGTTTTTTTTTTTTCCAATGTATATAAAAAGGCACCTTTTCCAAATGCCCCCTGTTTGTGTTCAAAATGAGCTAGAGGAACTCTACAGTATATTCACTGTGAAGGAATCAAGAATTATAAAACACTTAGAATTTATGAAGGAACAAAATATCACAAAACTGTGGAGTGATACCCCAGATTCACTGAATAATCTGAGAAAGGAATGGAAGGAATAATATGAGCTAACACTTATATGGTGCTTATTATGTGCTAGATACTGTTTTTAGTGCTTATTAGATATTAATTCTTTCAACCCTCCAGACAGCCCTGTGAGGTATTTTATTTGTCCAAGAGATCAGTAAGACACAGAGAGGTTAAATATCTTGCCAAAGATCACAGAGCTGGTAAATGTTAGGACTGTAATATGAATTTTCTTCTGATTTAAGATGGTACGTCTAGATGGCCAGGTGAAAACCGAGCACTGCTGAGCGAGCCCCAAGGAAAAGTGCAGCCTCCACACGAAGTTTTATTATTGGTTTCTGAGGAAGTGGTAAGTTTGCAAATATCATCACCCATTTAAATGCTTTAAGAACTAATGTGACAGCTTGACATTTGGGGAAGAAACTGTGCTGGTTTCTAAGGTCTGAGTCTACCACTAAATATCTGGGGAATCTGGGTTAAAACATGTCACTTTCTGGGGCTCAGTTTCTTCTGTGTAAAACAAAAGGGATGGATGATGTGCAAAAAGAGATTCTACAGTTCTTTTATGAGACAGGCACTTAAGCACATTGTTGTGGTCTGGTGGGGAAATCTTTCTGTCTACAGAGACCTCACAGAGGACACAACGGTAGTGTTCTCTGCCATGAAGTGGATTCAGTGAAAGGACTTGATCGTATTCTGAGATACTTCACGGTCTTTTCCTTCTCTAAATTCTTCACCTATGAAACAGGTTAAAGCAGAAAGGATAGTGGCAATTGTAGGTTCAGGACATAGTGGAGCAAACCCTTCTTGTTTCTCTTGGGGATAAGCTTCAGTGATGGGGTATTGATACCAGCAACACACACATATTCTTATCTGAAATTCAGATCAAATGATTCCACCCTTGAGAGCATTCCCTGACAATGGCCTTTCCAGCAGCATGAATCTGCCAACAGAGGCCAGTAGTTCATTTCAATCAGCCGGCTTTGCTGGTATTGCTGCTCCCATTTTAGATTTACAAAGCCATTCTTGATGAAGACAATAAAAGTCCCCTTTTCCTCTTGTGCTGTTATGCTCTGACACTTTATCAAAGCACACAGACAGAGGGTTGTTCTTAACTATATATAAAATGGAGCAAGCTCACAAATCATGCTTTGATATTGCACTGTGGAAACACCAAGGTTAAAAGGTAAATCTGTGGTGAAACAGTATTGATTAATTGATGTAAGAAAGGTCAGGCTAATCTTTATCTTGCTTGAAAGACTAGTTCTATATGGCAGGTCTGTTGAAATGGTTCCTATGTAAAAAGATTTAAAAAAAAAAAAAAAGGAAACCTAATGCAAAGACAATGGGGGAATCTCATCAAACAATCACTCAGGAAGTTAAAGCACTAAAACAGTAACTGGAAGGTGGATGTTATTTAGATTTCTGTGTGTTTTGAATAGGCTTTCTGGGAAATACCTTCACCAGTGAAGCAGTTGTAGGAGAAGTAAAGACAGTGATGTAAAGCCTTAGCCCTGCCCCAAGAAGACCAGAAAAGGGGGCTTCATACTCCTCTTTCCAACAAGGCTGAAATCTGTTGAAGCAGAAGACCTAACTTGTCTGACCTTCAGGTCCTGCCTAGGTTAAAGACTGTTGCATAGTGTTTCTCACAAGAAGGCTTCCCTATCGTATCTCCAGGGTCTGGTGGGAAGAGGAGGAGGAAGAGGGAATTATCCCCTCCATACCTTGAGATGCACAGACAACTAAGGACAGCTTGTCCAACCCACTTCTGGCCCAAGAGAGAGAATGAGGTTTCAGAGGTAAAATTTAGGATTCGGAGAAAACAAAGAAACAAAGGAGGAAGGACTGGTGGCTGGGGGGGAGAAAGAAAAATATAGGGACCACGAGGACAGGATGCCAATCCTGAATTACAGCACTATTGAATGAAAAGAAGGGCCAGGGGATGGTAGTGGGAGGGGTTGGAAATGGGAATGAATGCTGGAAGTTTTGTCTCATTATGCTCGAATCTGAAAAGACCTTCAGTAAGTATCTGAACCTGAATAGGCTA
The DNA here is from genome assembly GCF_002837175.3 of Physeter macrocephalus. Taxonomy (NCBI): domain Eukaryota; kingdom Metazoa; phylum Chordata; class Mammalia; order Artiodactyla; family Physeteridae; genus Physeter; species Physeter macrocephalus. Next base: position 56,805,478 of record NC_041215.1, read on the forward strand.
GCCTATGATGTAGTCTTAAGCAAACCCAGAAACCTCAGAGGCTCACTATAAGTTTATTTTTGGCCCTGGGTGATACTCCTGCCTCTTACAGCTATGGCATTTGGAACATGTAGTCTTACCACAGCAATGAGGAGATGCCTGAGATTTTTTTTTTCCAGTGTTATTGAAAAATAATTGACATACATCACTATATAAGTTTAAGGCATACAGCATGATGATTTGATTTACATGTATTGTGAAATGATGACCACAATAGGTTCAGCTAACATCCATCTTCACATGAGATGTTTTGAAAGACAGATCTGGAAGTCGATTACATCATCTTTCTTATATCCTACTGTCCTGGATACAGTCACAAAACCTTCAGCTAACTGCAAGGGAGACTGGGAAATATGCCATAAAATGTTACTTGTCTAGGTTTACCTTAGAACACCAGGGATTTAGGTTTTCATAAAGAAAAATTTCCAAAGACTGCATTGTTAAATATTGGAAGGAGCTACCATGGGATGTTTAGAGAACTTATTTGCTATTCTCTCAGATACTCAAGGTAGGAGATCAGACTCATTTTTCTGTAAGTTCTATTCTTTATACAATTTTATGCTTCTATAACTATATAGGCTTTTTGTTTGCAAGGGAAAACATGAAAAGTAAGCTAGATATTTGGAATTATTTTCTTATCAAACTGATTTAATTATCCATGGCTACTTCCTACAAGTAAGTAGGGAAATTTTATGTTAAGAAAGCAGAGGCACACACACACAAAAATGGAATCAGAAATTAAATGTGTTTTTTTCACAGATTTACCCATTTTGTGGCTTAAGGCCAGCATTTTAAATAATAAACACTTAAAGACATAAATCATAATTTGGTACAAATCCATATGTAAAATATAAGATCTATCCTTAGCATCATAGTCACTGGAATTCTGATAGTCTGTATGTGACACATTTTGCATTTTTGTGTTATTTGCTTCAATATATGTTAATAGATGGTAATTATATGCTTTTCATTTGGACAGCCCTTATCCAAAAACTATTTAATATTCTCACATCTAATGGGTCACGCACAGCTATTGATCATTTGGATCAGAGTTCAGTTTGAACTGCTGCTGGTTAGACTAGAAATTGTAATCATGGTAAAAGATAAATTACAAGGTCTCTGAAGATCAGTTCTGTTTTCAGATTAGATGTACTTTTAGATATGAAACATCAAATAGGGGAGGTTAGAGAAGGTCTGTGATGGTGTCAGTTTGTGGGTTTTCTAAGGAATATATCCAGAGATCCTTTCTACTCTTTCCCCCACTGTATCAGGAATGTGAAATTTATAGGGAATGACATTTTATTACAATAAAGATGGTGAAAAAATTCATAAATTATTTGTGAATTAGAAAAGGATGCTTATTTATATTTTGTAAATATAAATTTTGGTATAATAAATCAAATGCTCTATAATTAAAGTTATGCAATTTTTAATATATAGAGATTTGGTTTGGATTAGAGGAATCTAAGTGAAGATTAATTTAGATGAAGCAAACCTCTGGTGACTTCAATGTTAAAAGGATTTTATCTTTGCTTTAAAAAATTATTTTTGTCTAATTATAAAAGAAATACATTCTCATTGTAGAAAATTTGGAAAATTCAGAAAACTCTATTCAAGAAAACAAAGAACATTCACATTCATAAACCCAAGCGTGTTGCTATTAACATCTTGAAACATCTCGTTCCAATCCCTTTCTTTGAAATTTTTTATGAAATATTTCAAGCATACACAAATATAGGGAATGATATAACAAAGTCACACACACATCTACCACCTAGATTTAAATATGTTACCTTTTTGCTATATTTACTTCAGGTATCTCTTACTGATAAATACATATATTATAGATATAGATAGAGATACTCCACTTCTTTCTCCTCCCTCCTTTTTCCAGACTTAACTATTATTGTGACATTTCCGTTTTGTAATTTTGCTATTATCATCCATAAACAATATATAAAATTGTTCTTACATTTAAAAAGTATATGTCTTAGCAGCAGCAGCAGCAGCATGGTGAACACTTATGAAGTACTTACTGTCTTTCAGGCACTGTCCTGAAGCATAGTACACGAACTAACTGTAGAAGGTGTGTGCTATTATTATCATCCTCATTTTATAAACAAGGAAACTGAGTTACAGAGAGGTTAATTAACTTGCTCAAGGTCATACCCCTACTCTTTTCTAGCTTGCTTTTTTACACAACACTGTGTTTTTAGATTTATCCAGATTTATCCATTGATACATATGACCCTAGTTCATTTATTGTAACTGCTGTATAGTATTCTATTATATGAATGTCACAGTTGATTCCCCTACTGATAGAACTTTGAAAATCCTTTATGTATCCCTTATGCATATCTGTGAGAGTTTCTTTAGGGGAGTTACATAGAAGTTGAATTACTAGGTTATAAATAATGTACTTTTTAGATTCTATATAATTATAGAAAAATTTATATATTGATCTTATAGCTATCTCATTGCTTTGCTAAACTTTGTTATTAATTCTAGTTATCTGTGTTTTTTCTATGCTGACAGTTATATTTTTTGTGAATAGTGACAGTTTTTTCCTTCTGTTTCAATTTTACATATTTCCTTCTCTTTCCTTCTTCCTCTCTCCCTCCCCTCCCCTCCCTCCCTCCCTCCCTCCCTCCCTCCCTCCCTTCCTTCCTTCCTTCCTTCCTCCCTCTCTGTCTCTCTCTTTTCTTTCTTCTCTTACTAGACCAAGGCACCTAGTTCAATGTGGAGGAGGGGTGGTGACAGAGTTAATAGTTGTCTGTTTCCTAATTGTAAAGAGAATGCCTTATTTAAGTGTGTGTTTGTTGCTGGTTTGCAGTAAGTACTCCTTAGGTTGAGGAAGCTTCCTCTATTTTAGCTTGTTAAGAGATTGGTTAGATTTTATTGAATGCTTCTCTGTGCCTTTTCAGAGGATTATATGGTTTTTCTCTTTTAATCTCTTAATGTGGAAATTATATTAGTACAATTTCTAAATTTTAATAATCTATGTATTCCTAGAACAATATTTAGTCATGATATATTACTTGTCATGACATTGTCGATATTGTTTTCTAACATTCCATTTAGGGTTTTTACATCTGTATTAAAAATGAGATTTGTCTATGATTTTCCTTTTATGAATTATCTTATACATTGTTGATATCAAGATTTTTAGCTTTATAAAATGAGTTGGAACTTTGTTATTTTTAAAAAATTTCTTTGGAGCAGTGTGCGTAATGTTAAAATTATATGTCCCTTTAAGTTGTGGTAGAACTTGCCTATAAAACTGTTAGGGTAACGTTTGGGGGGAGATAATAGTGGAGATTTTTACTGATTCTATTTGTTAAATGGTTATAAAGTTATTAAGTTTTTCTATTTATTATTGAGTTCACCATGGTAAGGTATATAGTTTTCTAGTTAATTTGCTATTCTGAGTTTTCCAATTTATTGGCAGGAAATTTTTCATAGCATCCCCTTTTTGATTTGAAAAAGCTTTACCATCCTTTTCTTCCCTTTTTATTCCTAACGTTGATATGTCTTTTTTCTTTTATTCTTAATTAATTTTGCCAAAGGATTGTCTGTTTTTTTTATTCTTAGATATGGCAATCCTCTAAGAACCTCTTTGTAGGATTAAGAAACCTCTTTAGATATGGTGAACAGAGGCTTGACTTAAGCCTCCAAAAGAGTCATAGCTGCTGCCCATTCACATTACTGAGGAAGTTCACAAACCCAGAGCCCTTAGAGTGAAGGAAGGGCTTCATACTACAAACATCTCAGGGTGGCAGATCTCCCAATCCACATACCCTCTGCAGTGTGACCTCCCCCATCGAGGGGACACTCCCCCATCAAGAAATGGAGTTTATTTCTTGGTTCCCTTGAACCTGGGTGAGCTCTGTAAATGCTTTAACCAATAGAATACGCTAGAAGTGTCCTTGTGCCAGTTCCAGGTGTACCTTTTAACTAGCCTAGCAGCTTCTTTCTGGCTTCTTGGAAGCTAGTGAAGGGGTGAGAAATGTGACTATCCATACTATGAAAACTAAAAAACAGAAAGAGAGAGGAAGACCAAGGAGTACCAAGGTGCCAGGCCTGTGAATGAAAAGCCATCGTGGATGTCCAACCCAGTTAAGCTTTTAGATGACTCCAGCCCTAGCTCTATCTGACTACAAAGTATGGGAGACTCTAAGTAAGAACTACCCATTGGAGCCCATTCAATTATAGAAATGTGAGCAATAATAATTATGTGTTCTTTTAAACTTCTTAATTTAGGGGTTGTTTGTTACACAGCCATAGATACCTGGAATAAGTATCAATTGTGAGAATCTTCTCTCTCAGTCTTCCATCAAACAGGATAAATATGCATATGATAAATAGAGATACAGAAATCGTTAAGAGGTTATTGTATATCAGCTCCGAGGTAATACTGTTCTCCAAAGGACCCAGAATGCAACTGTGGTATCCTTCTCAAAGTTGGACCATATGGACATTGGGTGATAAATGGAGTGTCCACCTCACAGTGGGCCCAGTGAGTCTGAAATTATCCCATACATATTTTCTGAGTTTCTTTTGTATCAGAAGTCAATGTGTATTGTTTAAAGCTGATAAATCAACTAATAGATGTAAATATATTACCTAGTGCTATAAAAGTGTCTTATTTAAAGGTGTAAAGAATGTAATAACTAAGATCAAAGGGAAAAGAGGGCAGCTGCAAGGAAATAGAATGATAGGAATTTCTTCATCATTTACAACAGGAAGTAAATAATAATTAAAGAAATAGAAGATTAAGCTAGTTATATGTTGTTAGATTAAGAATAAGAGCTAATATTCACATAGTGCTTACCTGGCTCTGTTATAACTGCCTTGTGAAAATTAACTCATTTAATCTTTACAACAATCCTTTGATGTAGGTATTATTACTTGTCCTCATTTTATAGATGAGGAAACAGTCAGAGAAAGGTTAAATATAATTAGCCCAAAGTCACATAGAAAGGATACAAATAGTTGTAATGGTAGCCACTACAAGAAGCCAAAACAGACTACAAATCTCAAATCAGGTTGTTTGTTTCTGGGTGCAATAATTCTGGCAGTCAGACAGTTTCGTCTGGAGACTCTTGAGTCTGCATAGTCTCCAGGCTTACTCTTCCTTTCTTGATAATTTGAAGCCAACATCCCAGACGTAATGCACAGATTACTGTTCATTTCTTATGGGAGAGGACATGTGTCTCTCTCTGCATTTTCAGACTGCTCCATGTTGTAGGATGGAGAATTTGTTAGGGCTGAAGAGCGGGAGTCCTGATGTCCATTTTGGAAGAGGAGACTGGAGAAATAACTCCTTTGGTGTGTGGGGCAGCAAAGTAAAGCAATGGTGATATCAAACTATGTTGAATTTGTAGCCACACATTCATCACCGCCCTGTGGGGAATTTTTCTCTTTCCTCCTAGAGTTTAAAAAAAAACTCTATAGTAATAGTGAAGTAAATTCTTTGATCCCTGTCCCTGACATTAAAACAATAAAAAATAATATGCTCAGGTGCTAATCCATGAGTTGATCTTTTAAATGTCTCTCTAATTGAAGTAAGAAGGATATTAACCCTGGGAAAAGCGTCATGGGCAGCAAAACATTCTTGACTTTGCAGCTCACAGGATGAGTTGTACCAATCATAGCTTTTTTTTTTTTTCTCAATATTGTTTAATGAAATGGAAGCCAAAGGAACCTACCACCAACTCAGCGTGCTTTTTCAACACATTAACTCAGCCAGTAGAATTAATTTCAAGTTCATTTCTGCATGGATCATTTACAGTGTTAATTTGTGAGTTTGCATGGTGACTGCTTTTTTTTTTTCCTTTTTTTGCATAACAGGTGTTGGTCACAAAGTGAGTTAATTAATTTTGCCAATTAATTATTGCTATACTTCTCTTTCTCTTTTTTTTTTCTAAAGCAATGGCTGTTTTTTGTCATCACTTGTTGGACTAGATCAGGTGCTCCTCTGTGGTTTTTTAAACACCTCTGTGCACACAGCTACTTTGGCAAGTCAGGAATCAAACTGACAGCCTGTTGGAAAGGCATATCCTGTCAAAAGTCTAAAGAGACACAGAGTGACAGTTCCCAGGCTCAAGTGCAAGGCCTGCCTCTCAGTCTTCTTTGGCTGGCTAGGAGCTTGGCTGATGCAGGGCTCCAGTGCCAGATAGCACAGGCCCTGAAGTAACAAAAACAAGGCCCAGCAAGGTAATTGGGACTGACAGCACATTTACTTATCCCACAGGCATCTCTGCAAGCTGCAGCCACTTTTAATACAGCCTATGAGTCTGAGCACACACACACTTTTTGCTCTCTCCCTGCTACTTTCATTATTCTTATTTTGTATTTTTGGCATAGTTTTCTTAATCCACTCTTTCTCTAGATTATCTAATGTAATCTGAAGAGTGGTATAGAAATTTTTTTCCCTCTTGTGTTATAACTCATCATGAACCATCAAGGCAGGAAACACACTAGAAATCCAAATTCAGTTAGATCTGAAGAAGTGAAAGTCCTACTGTGTATCTTTGGGGATCATTCACAATCCATGTTTTCAGCTCCTGTTACTGGTGTACCTGCTGCTAAATGAGAAGGGCAGACTTGAAACTTTGGTTCAGGTTCTTCAAACTTTAGAGTTAACTGGGGACTTACAATCTACTCAAAGGTGAAGATATCAGATCTCAAAAATAAAGAGTAAGAATGATCTTGCAGAGGGAGTGGTCTGGGTAAAGAACAGTGCTATTTATACCAGTAGTAGCAAGTAGGTCACACAGGATTGACTCTCCATATACTCCCCCCAAACCCTTCTCTGTGGAGGTAGTTTAGAATTCAGTAAATTTCCAGAAAGACAGATGTATTAGTCCATTCTGGCTGCTATAACAAAATACCACAGGCTGGGTAACTTATAAACAACAGAAATTTATTTCTCACTTTTCTGGTGACTGGGAAGTCCAAGGTCAAGGCTTTGGTAGATTCGGTGTCTGGTGTGAGCCTGCTTCTTTAGACAGCTGCCTTTTTAATGTAACCTCACATGGGAGAGAGGGGAAGGATCTCTCTGGGGTTTCTTTTATAAGGATACTAGTTTCATCCATTAAGGCTCTGCCTAATACCTAATACCATCACTTTGTGGGTTAGGATTTCAGCATATGAATTACGGGGTGACATAAACATACAGTCCATTGCAACAGGTTTCCTGGATCACCCAGATTTGTTTTGGTAAGTTAAGGCTTATTTTTACCCATCAAAATATATGATGAGTCAGAATCCAGGACTGGGTCTTAAACAGAAATATGGAGTCCCAGGAATGTTGGAATCTGATTTTTTTTAAAGGAGAGTAGCCTAGAGTAGTGGGAATCACAGATTCCTAGTTCTGTTGAGGACAAAATTAATGCCAGAAAAAATAAGCTATCTGCCATGAACATGGCTGCTGGCCTTTAGAATGGTGAAGAAAGGTTTGGGGAATCTACTTGGCATTTAGATACCTATGCCAAAAGAGGGCCATCTAGACTTTTTCTTGCCTGAATCTGGAACTCTTGTAGCAATTTATTCAACAGCCATTTCCTTTACTTCTTCCTTGCCACAGTAAGTTTATTTGGTTTAGTAACCAGATGGCTGTGGCAAGTAGGAGAGTCTGAGCCCTTTCCAGTTCTCAGGGAGTGAATCTTGATAAGTCTAATTTTTGTCATGGTAAGTCCAGCCACCTTGATGGTGATTAGCTTCAGAATGAGACGTGTAATGTAATTCTGGCCACTGAGGATACTTCAGTTGATTGTGCTTGAGAGAAAGATTTTTTTGATCCTTAGAATAGATGCAAAAGAAAGTTCAGTTGCTTATTGTCTCTGGTTGAAGCTGGGTGAGGAGGTGACACTGGATCTTCTGAATCTATCCTATAATTATGAGAGGAGCTAGCCAAAGGACCAGGCAGCATGTTGAAGATGGCATAGGGCACAAACAGAAAGATGCTGTTACCTTGAGGATTTCACTGAAGAGCCAAATAACCAGCTCCTTAACTGCTCTGCCTCCCAGCCTATTGTGACAGCAGATAAAAAATTTTTTGACTTTTACTGGGATTTTCTTTATCTTTTGATCAAAACTGATACAGTATCATTGTAGATAAATTTTATGTTCCATTGTTAGAATCAAATCAGAAACCTACACATGTAATCACTGGTCTGTTGTCTTGCTAATTAATCCTCTGGATGCTGGTCTAGAGATATTCACTCATTTATGGATTCATTTAGTAAATGGTTATTGAGCCTTTGCCCTGGACCAAGCACTGGGGATGAAGCCATGGACCAAATCAATATTGTTCCTACTTTCATGGAATTTATAATAGAGCAGGAAGTAGAGATGCTGAATGCGTATAGTTAGAACAAAATTGTAGATTCAATGATGCCTTTACCTGAAGATCAGCATCTACTTTTGCAGGATGTATGTATGCTTAGTCACATCTGGAGGCCTTGGCAACCTGGTCTCCCTGTGATCAAACTGCAGTGGTTACAGGGCTTCACAGATAGAGCTGCAGGATTATAAGGGGAGACTGGCCAGCAGGCACTCTGGTGCTGTACACTTTTTCCTAGACATTTTAGTAAGTCACATCATGTTCCATCTTTGCCCTTTGGATTGGTTCATTGGTAGTAAAAAATGAAAATTAGAATATATTAATATAAGCATATAAATGTAGTTCCCAGTAAATAGTATATAAGTACAGGAATATTTACCTCTCATTATTCCTATTTAGTATTTGGGAGAGATGGTGAGCCAGATTTTAAGGAGGTGGTATCCTTCACTAGTCAGACTTTTCTTTCTGAGATTTTCCCACTCATGGTCTCTTTTCTTCCATTCTGCAAATATTTATTCTTTACTTTGCCCTGGGGATGCAGTGAATAAACCAATGAATAAACATTGGTTTCATTTCATCCTTGAAGAGCTTTGTTGTAAGTTGAGAGTACAGGCTTGGGAGACAAACAGCAGGTCTTGAATACTGGCTGTGCCACTTATTAATTGTGAGGCCTTGAGTAAGTTGCGAGATCTGTTTGACTTCAGGCCCTTTGTATACAAAATTGTCAATAATTATAGTACCCATCACATAGGCATTTACGGGGATTAAATCAGATAATGCAGGTTAAATCATCTGGTTGAGTGTCTGACACAGGGTATTGTTCAGTAAATCATAACCACACTCAGAGATTAGGCATATGCATAAGCAACTCTAACACAAGCTAGAAAGCAGTAAGGCCATAAGAGCTAGAGGGAGAATGCTGCATGTACTCAGAGGAAGGAGTCTCTGGGAAGAGGAAAGGGAGCCACTTCAAGGAGGAGGTGCCATTTGACCTGCGTTATCTCAGTGCTGCCTTAAAATTTGGCCTGAAATTTCCCTCTCTGTTTTAATTAACCTTCAGTTAGAGTGCACTCTAGCTTTTCCAGGGGCAGACTCCATCTCAGTGAGGGCCGGATAACTTTCCTTTATTCTCTGATAGTATGACTGACTCCAAGCAGTTACTCCCTGAAAGCAGGAGCAGAGACAGGAATAAGACAGGGCAGTCCATTCCCACTGCTAGAAAAATATCAGTTATTTGTCTCAGAGATTGCTCTACTGATAGTGCCAGAACGAAATCCTGAGATTTCAAAGAGCTGTATGACATTAAACAGATATTTTTGTTTTCCTGACCTTAATTCACTGATATTTAAAAAGAGACAGTTGGACTACACAATCTACAGAGGAGATCCAGTGGTGAGGGCTGAATTGGATACGGTTCATAATGTACTCAGCACAGTGCTTTGAATAGAGGGGATACTCAAAAGGCATCATTTAAATATTTATAATCATAGATCCTATAAGTCTTACTTATTAGTTTGCTGTTGCTGCTATAACTAATTACCATAAACTTAGTGGCCTTAAACAACTCAAATTTAACATCCTGCATTTCTGAAGATCAGAAGTCCAACATGGGTCTCACCAGGCTGAAATCACTGTGTTGACAGGCTGCTGTGTTCCTTTCTGGAGATTCTAGAGGTGGATCTGTTTTCTGCTCATTCAAGTTATTGGCAGGATTCAGCCCCTTGTGGTTGTGGGACTGAAATCCCCTTGTCCTGTTGGCTGTCAGTTGAGGGCTGTTCACAGCTTCCAGAGGCCACCCATATTCCTTGGCTCTTGGCTCCCTTCCTGTGTCTTCAAAGCCAGCAGTGGTGGGTTGAGCCCTTCCCCTGCTTGGAATCTCTCTTCCTTCTGTCTCATCTTCAACTCAGCCTAGAAAAGTTCTCTGTTTGTGAGTGCTGATGAGATTAGATTGGAACCACCCAGATAATCCAGGATATTCTCTCTATCTCTAGGTGTGTACCCTTAATGATACTTACAAGGTCCTTTGGTCACAAAGGTAACATTCACAGGTTTTGAGTGATTAGGGAGTGGATATCTTTGTGGGGGGGGCATTATTCCGGCTCCCACACTTATCTTTCACATTCAGGAAAATACATTATAATCAGGCCTTTTAATTTTTTATCTTAGAGTTCTTATTCTCTGATTCATTTTCTATCCCCAACTCATCCAACATTTCAACAGATCTCTGTTTCCATGCAGCAGTCTTGAGAGCCACTCCTCTTTTCATGCATGAATACTTTCTTTATTGTAATTTTTTCTCTCATCTCCCTTCAAACCAATGATTTTCACACTTACCCAATCTGTTATTACAACCATCATTCTCATATCTGTTATGTTTAGCTTTTGTCCCTACTTTTCTATCAATTGACTTTGTTACCATCCAAATTTTCTCTTTTCATCAGTGTATGGCTTCTGCATCCTGGGTTCTTAGAGACAATGATTACTTTAAGGCTTTAGAGAAGTGGGTTGAAAGGAAGAAGAGAAATGCAATAATTTGGGAAAATTTCTGTTTTCCAGCAATATATTTTATTACTGAAGTTTTCATTTTAATTTTTATTAGATTTTTAATTATAAAATTAATACCTGGGACTTCCCTGGTGGCGCAGTGGTTAAGAATCCGCCTGCCAACGCAGGGGACACGGGTTTGAGCCCTGGTCCGGGACGATCCCACGTGCCACGGAGCAACTAAGCCCGCGTGCCACAACTATTGAAGCCCATACACTCCCAGAGCCTGTGCTCCTCAACAAGAGAAGCCACTACAATGAGAAGCCCACGCACCGCAACTAAGAGTAGCCCCCGCTCGCTGCAACTAGAGGAAGCCCGCATGCAGCAACGAAGACCCAACACAGCCAAAAATAAATTTAACAATTAAAAAAATAAAATTAATACCTATTCATTCTAACAGTTGATACAATATTAAATGTATAATAAAGTAGGTAATAACTAGTCCTTAACCCCAGTAATCTGATGCCTGGTTAATGAAAGTTAACAGTTTGTGTATCCCATGTATCTTTCCATCCCTTTCTCTATGCTTATATTACATATACAAATAAATAGAAACTTTTCATTTTCATTTGCTGTAATGGGTTGAATGGTATCCCTTTAAAATCCATATGTTGAAGTCCTAACCCATAGTACCTCAGAATGTGACCTTATTTGGAAATAGAGTCATTGCAGATGTAATTAGTTAAGATGAGGTCATTAGAGAGGGCCCTAATCCAATATGACTGGTGTCCGTATAAAAAGGGGAAATTTGAACACAGAAACATGCATACAGGGAGAATGCCATGTGAAGGTCAAGGCAGAGAGTAGGGTGATGCTTCTACAAGCCAAGGAACACCAAAGATTGCCAGGAAAGAACCAGATGCTAGGGAAGAGGCCTAGAACAGATTTTCTCTCACACAGTTCACAGAAGGAACCAACCCTGCCAATACCTTGGTCTTGGACTTCCAGTCTCCAGAGCAATGAGACAATACATTTCTGTTGTTTAAGCTACTCTGTTTGTGATACTTGGTTACAGCAGCCCTAGCAAACTAATACATCTGCTTTATGAATGTGGGATCATATTTTACAAGTAATTTTGTTATGTGGTTTGTTCACTTAACAACATATCATGAACATCTCTTTAGGTGGCATATTTTAAAACAAGAGTATTTTCATGCTCTGGACAGGAATGTCAAACGGGCCCGGAGCTGCTCAAGGCTCCTTTTCTCAATCAGGATTGGATCTGGTAAGCGGTATAAGTCATGGAATAGTTTCATTTGTGGGAAGTGGACCAACCTGGGTGCTGGCATAGCAGGCGGGGACTCAGAGTAGCCCCTTACAATCTAACTCCTGCAGTCCCCTCATGCACCAGCACAGAACTGGACTCAAAAAGGAAAAAAAAATTTCCCTCATACTCGTTGTGCATATGTGATACCACAACATAAGCACTGGCTGAACAGATAGGTCCCTGTTAAATTTTTAGGGAAAACAATATCAAACAAATAACGAAACACATGTGAAGACTTCAGTAGCTTTGATACTCTAGGAATTCCTCTGACTTTTTGCTACTTCAAGTAAAACCAACCCACCATGCTGAGAATGCAGGACTCCAATGGTGAAGATGCAGTTGTCTCTTTAGCTGAGGGATTCTTAACCTGGGGGAATTAAAACCTCATGTAAGTAAGTGGCTGAGGAATTTATCCTTATGTATGTTTTTAAGATGAGTGCGGGTGTGCAGGGAGTGGAGTGAGGATGGTTTGTATTCCCAGGGGAAACGGTAATGTCTATAGCTAGTTTCTACTAACCATAATTTCCATGGTGTCTAAATAGTGATCAAATTTTGAGTGAATTCTAGGCCACAGCAAATAGAACACTGCTCTCAGGGCATTTTATATGCCTTCTAGGGCCAGCCTTCCAGAAATTTTAAAAGTGTGTATGGCAAGTAGCATGCCAGGAATTCTCTACATATTCATGCCATTCTTGGAGTGATTTATCCATGAAATGAAGCAGCAATGGAAAGCTAGGCAGATATTGCTTCCTTTTAAGGTCACTGGTTCATAGCAAAGCACACTGTGTATGGAGATTGAAATAGGAGAGTTTATTTAGGGAGAACACATTATGCTTATTTTGCTAATCTATCAGGTAATATTTTGTTTTGCCCAAAAATGGTAGGAATTTTGTCAGCAAAATATGGGAATATCTAAGAATATTCTCACCTTGAGTTATATTTCTTGACTTGATGTTTAATTATTTTGACATTTCTGTTTACATTTAAGCTTTAAATTTATTTTATCTTTCAGACTTTTCTAAATCCCAAGTATAGCTTTAGGCCATAATAATCACTTCATTAACAGAATGGGCTCATTACTGGTCAATGTTTTGTTTAAGATATTAAAGGATATCTTTTAAATAGTAGCATACAGCTCCTGTGATAATACATACTTGGCCACATGAGCAGAATAAAATGAAATTAGATGATTATACTTAATTAAATCAAGCTATAGGCCCAAACCAAACAAACAAAAAGTGATAAAACTTTATTTCTCTATTTTAATTTCCTTGGGGTCTTGTATGTGGGAGATAATTTATTATATGGGGCCTTCAGACTGATGCTTGTGGCTTCTGAACCATAGTTCTGGTTTCCTATAGGGAAAGGGAGAAGGGTGATTACCTTATAAGGAGGGTAGTGCCAAGGGGCTTAGAGAACACAGGTGCATCTATGCCTGAGTCAAACTAAATCTTTCTCAGCCTGAAGATTTTCAAAATCTGGGTTTATGTTGATTTTCTTTCTTATATCATCAACCTATAATGATGGGAAAACAAAAGATACATAATAATTTGTGCAGTGGTAGTCCTTATTTGTCTCCAAAATTATATAACTGTATAATTTTTACTTCTTAGCTCACTTAGCCTATGGAGATGTTATTTCACGAACAGTGCTAAGAAAATTTAAGAGAAATTTTGGCATAAGGACAATTACAAGGAACCAGTTCAACTATTTTGCATGGTGCTTAGAATTCGAGAGTGGCACATGAGCCACAAATGCAACTTTGGGTTGATTAAAAATTTGCCAAACCCTGAAAGAAAAGAAAATTCTTTCCATAGATAACTATAGATATGAAGGCATGTATATGAATGCAATGGTGTGAAAGCAACTTTTAAGGAAAGGAATTCTATTTTGCCTTAGAAGATAATGAGAGAACCCAGTGGTATAAATCTGTAGTCAGAAAATTTGAGACTGTCACATTATTCATCTTTTCATTTCCCAGAATATTTTATTCCCTTTACTTATTCCTTAAAAGTAGAATGAGGATGAAATAGGGGCAAGTGCCAAGGAAGAAGAGAGATACTTGGATTTCATCTTTTCCAAGATTACTTATAATATTCTCTGCTTTCTGCTTTATACTAAAATAATTAATTAAAAAATAATATTTGAGAGAATGTAACATCCCAGTAAATAATAGCTTTCTCTTCCTAATCCATGAATATTAGTTAATATAAGCTAATGGCTATACAATATATATAAAATATATAATAGAAGTTTATTTTTCTTAGTCTGGTATGGTTCAACATGGGGCTCTGCTCCACGTGGTCACTCAGGAAACCAGACTCATTCCCTTGTGTGGCTCCACTATCTTCTAGGACCTTGTTGTCCTCTGCATTCAGCTACACATGTGGGGAAAGTAAGAGAATGTGGAGAAAGCATATCCACTCTCAACTGCATTGCCCCAGTGGTGATGCATGTCACTTCTACCTACATTTCATTGTCTGGAATCAGTCCAGTGATGCTGTCTAACTACAGGGGGACTGGGAAATATAGTCTGGTGGTGGAGCCAGAAGAAGAAGAAGAGAACTCTCTGCCACAATATGCAATAATTTTCAAATAAATATAAGGAAATAAGATAGGTTTGATGCTAAAGGCAATATAAAACATATTAATATTTACATTCGTACAGTGCTTATTATTATCATGCATACCAAGTTTCTTTGTACCATAGATTCATTCATTTATTTATGCAACAAAAAAAATGTTTATTGAGTGCCTACTATGTGCCACTTTGTTAGACACTTGTGGTATGGTGGTGAGCCAGATAGCCATAGTCCCTGAATTTATCAAGTTATCAGTTTAGTGGTAGAGACATATATGCTAATTAATGTTTCATTTCAAAATATCCAGAGGCAATTTTGCAGTACTTCTGGGTAGTACAATGCCACATAAAGAATATTTATTGTTTCCCTTCAAGTCTGTCTTCGTCATGTCTCATAATAATTTCTTAGTTATTTAATTAATATGCCTTTATCTGTCAGGTATAATAATTTTCAGAGTATCTAGTGAATCCTAGTATCTATTCCCTAGAGATGGTTAGTGGAAATGGAGGGCTGTCTTTATTCAGAGTTGGGTTTGAGCCAATTCTATCATTTTATAACCCTTGATAAGTGTTTTTCAATGAAAATCCTTTTATTCCATTCCTTTTATACTTTTACCATGAAGATATTTTTTAAAAATTCCTATTTTGCAACTTGGGCCTCTCCTCCAACAGAACTACCTGAAGAGGTGAGTAACTTGAATTGCTGGAACAGCCTAGTAGAAGTTCTAGCGGAGAGGTGGTGAGAACAGAGTCTGTCTGGGAATGGGCTGACTAGCCTCTCCCCCCAGGACAGGCTCTCAGAAACCTTACGTTGCTGACTCTGCCCCAGACACAACCAGCCACAACCCCCTTAGGTAAGATCTTCTCAAGGAATGCCCCAGCATGAGAAGGGATTCAGTGCATTTTTCCACAGCCTTTGATTATACTACATTTCACTGATTACACTATCAGAACAGGGAAGGCTATATTAGGCCAGTTAGAAACACAAGTTCGGGAATGTCCTAGTGGTTCAAGTATCTGGTGCCTTTTATTTTTGGAGGCACACAGATACGAAAAGGCATCCTTATGTAACTATGCCATATGAGAAAGACTGCAGTTTCTCACAGACTCTTCCTGAATGTGTCCTGGCTCCCCAGGACAGGACACTAAAAAATTAGTGTAAATTAAAACTAATTTACACTAATTAGTGTAAATTAGTTTTAATTCATGCCTAGTTAATATTTGAAGTAACTTAATCCAGAGTACACATCAGAAGGCTGCTTAGTTAGCATTTGAAAGACTCTAATCAGGACTTCACTTTCTGAAGGCCATGGGTATAAACCTTCAACTACTGCTATCTCAATATATGAAAAAATTTCATATATTTCACCCAGGGCTGAGAGGGTTGGGAATGGCAGTCGGGGCAGCTGTAATCTTGAGTTCAAGATTAATTGAAGAGCCACTGGTCTCATTTGAGGCTACTTGATCTCCCTGGAGGCCCCAGCGGCCTGGGGGCGAAATTGAAATCTATGGAGATTGCTAGAGAATGTTCTCCCCAGGACCAAAAAAGAATCTAAATTTACAGTAATTCTTTCAGAAGAAAAATAATCCCAAGGACCTTTGATCTTTCCCTGTGTACAATTGTAACCCCCATGAAATTAAAAAAAATCTTGACTATTAAGAATTCAGTGACCCCAAACTTTGCTGATGTTCACAGCTGACACTGAGTTCAAGCAAAATAACCAAACCTTAGAAAAAAGAAGGCACAAATGACCTCAGCATGGAGCTGACCCCCCTTTTTCCAGAAAAGAAGCCAGAAATGATTGAAACTCTAGTCTAACTATTAACATTTCATTATGAGCTTTCCTCTCTGACATATGGGAAATATCATTTATGAGTAGATGCCAGTCCATAAGGAATGAAACAGACTGTCTGTGGAATATTAAAGGGATAAGACTATGTCTGGTATTAATTGACATATTTTTGAGATACATCTCAGCTCCAGAGAAATAATTTCTTTCTGTAGCTTCTAGAGTTGCAGTCACTTTTATTATGCTATGGGTATATGGGTATACACACACACACACACACACACACACTACAATTTATTTAAGTTATGGAAATGGAAAATTCAGTATTTGGGTGTTTGAAAGATGCTTCCAGTGAAAAAGTTAAATTTCTTAGATATTTCTTAGGTATTTTGGGGAAAATCAATCACATGATAAATTGTTTCATACAGCTTGCCAACTTGCAGCTACTTCTGTCAGAAATTAAATGATAAAACTTTTCAATTGGAATTTTTGTCTTGCTGAAAAGGAGTCCCCATTTTCTATTTGTGAACAGCAGCTCTTTTTCAAATCTAAAGTAAAAATTCAGAATAAAGCCCTTCTGAGAGTGAAGAGACTAAATATTATTTGGCATAAATATAGTTGCTGTTCTTGTTCAAACATAGAATATTAAAACAAATATTTGTCCAATATTTCTGGGCCCCTAAAGTTGTGAGTTTTTCTCAGGCTATAGATTATCACCATCATCAGCAGCAATTGGGGCATAAAGGAGAAAAAAATAGAGGGGGGCAAACAGATGGTTTGTTATTTTTGTGTTCTTAACTTTTTCTTTAGCAGAATTGACTACTCTTTGACTTCTTGAGTGATTTCTCTTTTTTGGAGGCACACATTACATGATACTAATCTTAGTTAGAAATTTTATTACTTAAGATAGTTTTTAGGAATTTGTTTGCTGTAACCATTCTTAGTAGATGAGTACTGTCCATGGTTCTTTAGAAGATACTTCATAGAAAAATAATTCTGATATGTTCTATGGTATGTGATGTATGTATGTGAAGTGTGTGTGTGTGTGTGTGTGTGTGTGTATTGCATGTGTGTGCAGTTTCCATGGGCTAAAACCCAGAAGTGGAACATATATAATTTTTATTTACTGATGTTTAATGTCTGCCAGGGGATGACCAAATCTTCTAAATTATGAACTCTTGTCTGTAAGTTAAAAACATTTGTCAAAGATTGTAGAGCTTTTTATCAAATGCTCCAATATGTAGGCTTTTTGCTTAGCTGATTAGTCATCTGAAAATCTAGTCAGGAAGGTCATCTATCATAATCTCTGCTGGTGGGCCTGAATATGAAACTTGTCCCTCCATCTGGAACTCTCTTGTCCCCAGATTCAGGTAGGGTTATCCATTTTCAACAAGCTTCTTGAAGGAGGCAGTGGAGTAGGGTCTGGATTTAGAGCTGAAGACTTGGTTTTGAGAATTGCATCAACATTTTTATTATTTGTATGTTTTAAAAAGCATATTTACTTTTTGTCATTTAATAGCTTCTAATCTTTTTATAAATCATGGATAATGATAACCTACTGTACACAATTTTATCAGGAGTAAATAAAAAAAGGGGCAAACTACTTTCTTATAAAGTTCTCAAGAGATGCTAGGTGTTATTTTTTGTTTCAGAATTTAAAATCACATGTTCCACTTGCCCTGTTCTTCAGTTCCTATTTATCCAGTGAACAGAGATATATTGAATCTCTACTAAGTGTCAGATCCTGGGCAGGTACTAGGTGGGGTGATCACACCTGGAGGTCCTACCTGGAGCTAATAGCTCAATGGGAAGTCTGACTTTAAAGAAATACACTAACGACTGTGTAATCATGCCTGGTGATAAAAGCTGAGGTGAAAGAGTACTCATTTCTAGAAGAAAGTATAATGGAGATTGAATTTGGATTATAGGTCAGGCAGGGCCTGCTTGAAGAATTGACAGCCACTTGATATTGGATTTTAAGGAAAAGCTGTGTAGGTGAAGAGGGGGTCAATATGTCTTCTCATCAGGGAGTAGCTGTAGGGCTGGAGCAGGGCTGTTACTCTGGGGTGGGAAACAAGGCAAGTGTGCTGAAGGAGTTGAGTGATGGCCAGTGTGACTGGAGGGTAGAGAACTGGGGATGGGGGTGGGGTGAATGAAGGAGGATAAGGCTGGAAAGGCAGGCATGGGCTACACCTTATAAAGATTTGTGTTTTATTGCAAATTTGGTTGGATGCCATTAAAGTGTTTGGAGCAGGTGAGTGGCATGAGTTGATTTATGTTTTAAAGAGTGTAAACCCAAAGTAATAAGCCATATCATCAGCCATGCCTTTAATAACTCTTGATGACTCTTATAAAAATATACTCATCATAAACATTCAAACAATTTACAAAAGTACATAAAGGAAGGCAAAATTCATTGTAGTCAGTTACACTAATTGGCTCAATCAGTTCCCTGTTATGACTTTTAGCTGTTTCTGATTTTTTGCTACCATACTGATGTGGTGGGCACCCTTGTACATAGATATATTTCATATATGTGATTATCTCATTAAAGCAAATGTTGAAAAGGGAAAAAGCTGGATTAAAGAATTTGTACATTTTATAGTTTCATGCATATTGCCAGTCATTTGGAATTTACTTTAGAGAATCATGTGAAGAAGAATCAGAATTTTTTTTTTTTCTAAATGAATAGCCAGTTGTCTTATTCACTGCAAAAACAGGCTGGTATTTTAAAGCAACACAAACACTAATTTTACTCTTTGCAAACTTAAGGCTGGTTTCTCTCATTCCTTTGTTTTAACTGTGTACATGTCAGTTTCTCTTACTGGACCGTAAACTCCTTTTAGTGATAGAAATGGTTGTATTGGGCCACACGAAGCTTCTGTTCCAGCTGGGCTGTTTACTAGCTGCAGGACCAAAGACAATGGGCTATTACAGTGGCTGTAATTTAGCTTTAAAATACTCTAGCATGGACGATAATATGTGTGAGTCAGTGAGTGTAAATTAGTTTTAATTCATGCCTAGTTAATATTTGAAGTAACTTAATCCAGAGTACACATCAGAAGGCTGCTTAGTTAGCATTTGAAAGACTCTAATCAGGACTTCACTTTCTGAAGGCCATGGGTATAAATCTTCAACTACTGCTATCTCAATCTACATTAGAGGGTTTTCAATGAACGTAAGAACTGCTAGAAATTTTATTTCATTGGTGAAACATGTACTGTGCCAGATATGTGGGTTAGTTAGAAAACTTGTGTAGACCCTTGGCATCTCCACCCTTGCTGCACAGTTAGAGGCACCGTGGCTCCAAATATCTTCTGTGTCTTCTGTTCAAACCTGGTGCACCTGATCCAAACAGAAACTCAGCTGAATTCTGCTTCTGTGTGATTGTGTCACCACTTGCCCCACGTGGCTGTTTCTTTGGTGGGTGTAAGTTGCATGGAGCTGGGACAGGACCAAGCTTCCAAGGATAGGTTTACATTGCTGAATTCGGTCTGAGATTTGCTTTCTTTGTACCATACAGTAACCTGGAACAAGACTATGAGGGAGAAGCCCTGCTGTCTTCCAGATATCCACCGAAGGGAATTTGCTAGATGTGCGGGCCAGTTCACATCACTAGGAATGCCTCGGAAGTCACTTTTTTCCCCTTTTTACAAAAATGTTCAGCCAAGGGACTTTCAGTGATTCCTCCTAACTGCTGGGTCCCCTTGAGCAGCCTCTGGGCTGAATTGAGGTTGGTCACAAACTTTCCCCGTGCTCATACCTTTCTCAAGATAAAAAGCTCATACCCAAAATAGTGGCAGATAGTACAAATATTACTACAGTTTTTCATGGGGAGATGAGGAGACTGTCAAATTACACGCAAAGCTTAAGAAACCTCCCTTTAGATTTCTTCTCTCTCCCCAGTCTCATCTCTCCTCCCCCACCTTCCAGTTTTCCATGTACTGTTTCTTTTCTTTTCATTTCCCCACTTTTATAAAGCCTCTAGAATCTCATTTGTTTATAGTCCACGCCCTTGCAGCAAAACAAAATTGTTGTTCATCTATGCTCCTGGCACCACTGAGGTCTCCGAGTTATACACAAGGAGGGCTGGATCCATTCCCTTTATAAACCCTCCAGCAAGAAGTCTCCAGCAAGAAGGATGGTTCATTCCTCACTCAGGGCATGTTTTCCCCAGAATCCTGCTTCATGGCTGCTTGGCCCTCCACGATGCACTCATGTTGCCTCTATCCATCTTAGGGTAGCTAATGTCTTTTAAACAATGTTGAAACAGAATAAGGCAAATACTGCAGGGGTGTATCCCAGGGAAAGGAAGTGTTCCCCAGAGCACATTGAGTCTGCATTCCATTTCCTTCAGAGTGGTGTCAGCAAACGATACTGAGTGTGAAAAAGACATTTTGGACCATGTTTACAGGGCCCTTGGATGCACTTCTCGTTTTAGAGGTATGAGCTTAAGTGTTGTTAAAATCTTACAATTAGCACATGGAGGCCGTGGTGCTTCAGGCCTGCCCTAGTATAGGTCTGTAAGGAAATGACCCAGCTCTGAATCTTCTCTCCTTGAAAACTGTGTGATGTGCTTTCAACACTTTAGCCCCCCAAGCCTCAGACACTCACTATTAACAGAAAGATCTTATGCTTCTCATGAAGTGCTTTAAGGTTTGCACTTTGATTATAAGTGCTACCTTTCTTGACCACTTCGGTTATTTTTGATCCTCTTAACCCTGTAGGGTGGATAGTATGTAATATGGAAAGGGAATATGGTCTAGTGGTTAAGGGAAAAGGGTAATTAGTCCTTATTCTGTTACTAGCCAGCTCTGTGCCTTTCGGTAATTATAAACTTCTCTAGATCTTAGTTGCTCATCTGGTAAATGGGTATAATAACAACACTTACCTTATAGCATGTTAGTGAAATACAAATGAGATAACGTATATAAACTGTCTGGTATGTAGTTTAATAAATATTAGTTATCATCCTCCCCATCATCCAAGATTATAGAGTTTGAAAGTGGGGTGGCTGGGATTCAAACCCAGACTTAACCTTCCAAGCTTCTGAATGATCATGTTTTATAACAAAGATAACAGGTAACCAGAGTTAACATTCTGTATTGAGCTCTAAAAGTACTTGCTAGAGGGACTTCCCTGTCGGTCCAGTGGTTAAAGACTTTGCCTTCCAATGCAGGGGGTGCAGGTTCCATCGCTGGTTGGGGAGATAAGATCCCACATGCCGTGTGGCCAAGAAACAAAACATAAAACAGAAGCAATATTGTAACAAGTTCAATAAAGATTTTAAAAATGGTCCACATCAAAAAAAAATCTTAAAAAAATACTTGCTAGGAACTATTCTAGGCACTATACATATTAACCCCTTTTATAGTCATGCCAACCCTATGGGATTGGTACAGTTATTACCATTATCCACATTTGAAGATGGAGAAACTGAGAGGTTAAGTGACTTGCTCAAGATTCCTGGTGACAGTAGTGAGCCTGCCATCTGACCCAAGAGTGCAGGCTCTTAACCACTTTGCAGTGCTCTCAATTACTGTGTGTATATGACCTGACACTATTTTTCAGAAGTCTTTCCTAAGTATTTATGGCCTCAATCAGTGTATTGAGGGTTCCAGTGCCTGAGCCAAGTAAGCACACCTGCAAAGGTGGCTGGGAGGGTGCGCCAGAGTTCTATTAGCAAACAGAACTAATTTATCCTCCTATTGAAAGAAGGAATGCTGGGAAATTCATGGAACATAAGTTCAGTCCAGAGGTGGTGACTGTCAGGGAAGGACAATTTTGAGTAAAGTTACTGAGTCAAGTAACCAGATTGCTCCCTGACTCAGCTGCTTCATGGCTGATGCCTGACTGGAGGCCATATAAAACAATGACATAGGGCTTCCCTGGTGGCGCAGTGGTTGCGCGTCCGCCTGCCGATGCAGGGGAACTGGGTTCGCGCCCCGGTCTGGGAGGATCCCACATGCCGCGGAGCGGCTGGGCCCGTGAGCCATGGCCGCTGAGCCTGCGCGTCCGGGGCCTGTGCTCCGCAACGGGAGAGGCCGCGAGAGAGGGAGGCCCGCATGCCACAAAAAAAAAAAAAAATGATATTAATAGTTTTTATTTATCACAGCTTCATATGAATTATCTATCATGACAATCATTTGAAGTATTATGTTAATATCAATTTTTCAGATGAGAAATCGGAGGTACAAAAAAGCTTAAAAAATGTGCCTATTACCATCACAATGCTGGTAATGATGAAGTGATGGTATAAATCTCAACACACAGACTCCAGGGTCTACCCCACTTCTGTGGATGTGACTTTGTCACACTGAAGCCACACGGACTGGCAGGAGGCATCGGAGTAGCCATGCCACAAGGGATGCTGCTTTTCCTAGCAGGGGCCCCAGGGAATTTTCTGAGAGAACCAGGATTTGACATGGAGGTTGGGAAGATTTGTATACTCTGAGGTCTTATCAGTAAGAGAAGTAACTAAATAGGGCTGAATAAAGTGATCCCATTGGTCCTCTTCTGTCCCAAGAAGGTGTGGCTTGAGGAAACTCTCAGAGAACAATTGAGTCAGAGGCTCTGCAAGAAAGGTCACTGTTGTCTTCCTTGAGAAGGCCAAGCCATTAGTAAATGAAGCACTTTAAAGAAGTGTTTTGTAATTGGTTTTGTAATTTGCTCTAGTTTGAGTGAAAACAGTTTTCTGAGGATAGAAGAGTGATAATGGAGGTTCTGATATCTTTTGTAAATGGGAAATGGTAATAATTGAGTGATGTGGCTGGATGGTTATGTTTCTTTTCTCTGGGTCTTCATTCTGACTTAAGCGAGGGTTGTTTTTAATTATTAAGATAATGCCAGACCAAGTGGGCTAGCCCTAGCATGGTCATTAATAATTCTATCAGAAAAACTTGCAATCGTTTGCTCCTTGTGATTTCACGTCAAATAAACCTTTACCCACAGGTGTTTTAAATAATATAGTTTAGCTCCAAGACCTACATATAGTGTTTTTCTTTATGTTAAATTAGTTTGCTTAAGAAAGGCCTCCAAGATAGGTAAAGTGAAAAGCATTGCTCCCAAGAATCAAACCAACAGAGCCATTTAAAACCTAATAAAAGTGTATTTGGCTAAGAGAATGAATAGGATCTCATTATTGCAGTGAAAGTGTAGTTTGTGTTTTATTTCACTTAGCTCTGCCTTTCTATGAGTCATAAATAAGAAATGCCAAGTAATAAATACAGTGTACAAAATGCGTTTTAATAATCCTAAAGTGTTTCATTACTGTGGCTATAATCTGGAAATGTAAATTATGGCTGATACTCTAGCCCTCATTTATCGGCTTCAGAGGTTCTGGTTTTGCTGCTAAAATACTATAGGATCATGCTAACTGTTTACAGAATAAATTAACTTAGTATGGCTAAGTGGAATTTCCTTTTTGAATATCTAAAAGATAATATCGAAATCTTCAAGGAATATATCATGATATCTAATGTTGTATGGTTTTGAATTTTCTTTTTTTTTGGAAAATGGAGACAATCTGTACTTCAAGGTATTAAATTGGAAATTTACCCACGAGAAACCAAACAGCTGTTTTCAATAATGCAGGTAAATTCCAGTCATGGGAAAATCTCTGGGACTGCCTGAGCTGTTGGAAAAGTCTTGTGCATTCAACAGGCCTTGGGACTAACAGAAAAACCCCTTATACAACCTGTACCCAACCCATTGTTCTTTTTTTGTTTTGTTTTCTGTTCTGCGTATTTACCTTCAATTCCAATGAGTCTGGAATTTAGGATATTTAGTGCTCCGGGAATAAACTATATAGCCCTGTGTGTTTGTACTACTGCCTTGCTGCTGATCTGCAATGCCCTTTCTAAAACTCCATGCAGCCATCCCCTCCTTCAAGTCCGAGACCAAAGGCCACCTTTTCCATGAAGTACTTAAGCTTAGGGGTTGACCCCTTCTCTGAAAGTCCTTTCTACGTGGTTTACTTATATTTACGCATAACAGACATTACATCAATCTTTATTTTTGATTTATTAAATTTTATTTTTGATTTATGATTTATTTTTGATTTATCACACAATTCTGATCTTTCAAACTAGACTGTAATTTCTGTGAGGACAAGGATCTTAAACTTATATACATGTCCCAAATTGCTTAGCAAGTGCTTTATGTGCACTTGGGATTCAATGAATATTTGAATAAATTAACATTGAATATATAAATGAGTGGGTTTCTAACAAACTGGTCTAGTCCAGTAGATCATTTGTTCACACCTGAGCAGCTTCTTGTTTTGCTGCTATAAATGACCTAGGTTTCTGCCAGCTGTTAATGGAATTAAATTAACATGAGAAATGGATTGTTGTACTTTTGAAAGGACATCATATAATTTTCTTGGAATTTGCTTAATAATGTTTGTGCCTTATGGTTTCAGTATATGTTTCACTCCTATCATTAAAAAGGTTATGAATGTATGTGTATGTGTATTTTTTTTCCAGGGCAGGCTAGTAACTTTTATTATTCCTCATCCTCGTCGCACAGTACTCTGCTTTAACCCAAGAGGACTAGAGCCTGATTTTCCCTCTTACTGGGAAAAAAGTGGGGATAACTGTAAATCCATAGCTACATCCTTGGATCATGGTGGTCAATGCTTTTTCTAATAATACTGTTCTTCTCTCCTAGAATGCTCTTCATGATCCACATTGATCCAACTCTACCATTTTATCTATGAACCAGCTCAAAAGTTACCTCTGCCTAAATGCCTTACCTGACCAGTTCAACTCCAGCCTGTTTACCTGTTTACACAAAGTTCCTTCACGATTTATATGTGATGTGTACTATATTATTTCAACATTCAGAAATTTACTTATTCATTCAGCAAATATTTACTACATTCAAGCCCAGTGTTATGCAATGCGAAGTTGCAAAGGTGCCTCAGACACATCATGTCTTCAAGAAATGTATAGTATTTAGAAGGAAAGCATACACATATCTGGAAGTATTAGTGAGTACCAAAGGTAGTAGTAATAAGTACCACAAAAAAGGTACAGACAGAATGATACAGGAGCTCGAGGAAAGAGAACCTATTTTAAGCTGAGGCTTCTTGGATTAGGTTGCCGTTTGAATGGGGCCTTAATGGGCAGATAGAATTTGAACACCTGTTAACTTATTGCTTTGTGTTATTTCCATTGTAGACTACATAGCATATCTACATGAATAGCATCAGCTTTTTCCTCACTGAAGACTTCAGTGAGGAATCAGCAAGGCTTTGCAGTGCCCTCAAAGAAAATATACTCCACAGAGAAGAAGCTGGGTTTTACATCACACATTAAAAGAGCATCTTTGAACCCCTCCACTCCCCCACTCCACTTATCTATTTCCCCTGTCTCTCTCCTCAGCCTGGAGATGGGAGGTCCCTTCTCCAAAAGTGCTCCCCTCTGATGTGAGAGCTTTGCCCACTCTAGCCTCCCACCCCTGCACCTGCTGGGTGGTTTTCCCCGCTGCTTTCCCCTGTCTCCCCTTCTCATGAAGCACTGTTGATCTCCTTTGAATGCTCCCACCCACTACTTAATGCTAAACAAAGGCCATTATTATAAGGACAGGATTTTACTGCTCTCAGTGTTTATCAACATACACCCTCCTTCAAGTTCAATGAGACATTATAAATGAAAAAATTTTTGGTCATACTATAATTACTTTATGTGCCTGTTCCATCTCTTGGTTGCGTTCTAACTCCCTCAGGGGTGGGCCACGTCTTCGATTCTTTGACTGCCCTCTCTTCCTTCTTTCCTGCACCTGGTATGGTGCTGTCTGCACTGTAGGCTGAGCAGAAGAAGCAAAGCTTCTTCCTTCACTGGGCAGGGCCCTGGGCTCAGGCACCACCCTGCCAAGTGAAGCAGAAGCTGCAACTAAGTGATGTTTCTGCCACTGACACAATAGCTGAGGCCTCAGTCCCCAGGAGTAGGGTTTGCTTCTGTTGACACAAGAGACCGTTGGAAGCAGAAGCTTTTTCTGGCATCTCAGAGAGTGGAACAAGGCTTGAGTGTGATGTGACCCTCTGCATACCCTGGGAATTATCATGAAGGGACTAAAGACTAAGGAAGGTGAGATAAGGACACATTCTTCTCTGTCCCTATGGTGTCATCCGGTGTTAGCCACAGCTAAATTTATTATGGCAATTTGACCCTGCCAGATCCAAAAAGAAAGCATTGTGACAAGTCTTATTCATTAATTCCAGTGGTACACGCTGACACGTGACATGCAAATAGTTCCACCATCACTGTCAAAATTTATTTCTATATGTTATATTTTATGGACATAATAAATGACATATGGTTTGTTTCCCTCTTTATGGTCTAATTGCTATAAATAGCCTGGAGCTCTTTTAACTGTATTGAACCATCATGTATTACAAGATTGTTTATTCCTGTCTTCTGAAGAAACACATGGAAATAAAAAAATTCTGGAAATGAGAGTCCAGCGTTTGATGAAATGAATACTGTAAATATATCCTAGGCACAACATTAGCAACATATAAAAAACATATATCTTGGACTCTAGCCACATAGGGAAAAGAAAATGTTTACCAGTTGATAATTATTCCTGGATTAAAACGTATTTGAATGTTAAGAACGAAATTAAAACCACTGAAACTAGTTTTACCACACAGCGTTAGAGGAAACTATAGGAAATACTCTTTAAAAACTGTTTATTTTTACACTTTTTAAAGAATACAGATATGGGAGGGCCAAGGGCAGCTCTAGACCTTTAGCTCCCAGCAACAAACAAACAAACAAACAAAAGAAAAGTGAGCAAGGGGACAGTGGTTTGAGGGTAGAAGTATTTAGGAGTCTAGTTTTTCACAAAACAAGCAAAAACAAAAAGAAAAACCCTACTCCTGGGGACTGAGGCCTCAGCTATTATGTCAGTTAGTTAAAAGTCTGACTGCGCTGTGTGTCAGGCACATCTTAGATGCACAGCAATGCAATACAGAGCCAGAGGGTTCTCAGTGGTCATAGAGCATAAGGGCCACCAAACACTAGACATGATATGATTCACAAAGCTAATTCTTGGCAAAGTGACAGCTAATATTTATGCCTTCCAATATTAACCTGGTGCTCTGTTGGTCCTTGTTCTCTAACATCCATTTGAGCATTTCTGGTATCCAGAAGCCATTTTTAGAATGATCATTTTTGGAATAAAAGTTGTGACTTTTGGAAAGTTTTGCTTCATTGTTAGTAAATTTTACCTGCCTGTGAGAACTCAAATATTGTCTTTCTGCCTGTAAAAGAATTATACTATGTTTTCTCCCTCTTTTATACAATTAGCATTCATATATTTGTGTTGAAAGCAATGACAGGATTGAGGTATCATTAGGTAGACTTTGGCTTGGGGATTCAGAAATACCCAGATTCAGTCAGCACTCCTCCTGTGTGTGGAGTCTCTGAGGAGATAAACATACAGGAAGAGAGAACAGAGAACTACTTTATTATTAGCTTGGCTTTTTGCCAAAATGCTATTGAAAGCCCTAATATTTGGTCCAAAGGCCTAATAGGAAACTTCATTGTCTCTCAAGCCCTAAATCCAAATCCTACAACTGGTGAACAAGAGATGGAGGAGATGAGGGCACCAGAGTGTATAAAGGAAGGAGAATTGGCGTGGGGCAGTGCTGGGGAGCAAGATGGTGCTGTTTTTGTTTTTTTTTTTTTTACCACTCAGACTGCTCTGGAAATACTATGTTGCTAAGTTGTGTTACGTTGCTGTCTTTTCTCCTTCTCTTTCCTCTTCCTGGAACGCACTCCTCACCTCTCTTTACCTGCCCAATATGGGCATGTTCTTTAAGACCATGCTCAGGCATCATCTCTACTGAGAATTCTCCCCTGAACTCTTGGACTGAAGTAACCGTTCTCTCTCCATCTCCAGTATTAGCCTTTTTGTACTAAAAGTTCAGAAATTTGTACATTATATGAAATGTATCTACTTCTATGTTTGTAGATATACTTTCAGTTTCTTGAAATCAGGGACCCTATTTTATGCATCTGTATCTAGCATGGTATTTGGCACCCAGGAAGACTTTAATAAATATTTAAAGGACCTAGTTGGTAAGTGAGAAAGCAATGAAAATACTCAAATTTGCAGTTTCTCATACCTTTTCCACATACTATTGTCAAGTTGGCTCCCATAAATTTATGGACTCTAAATGTAGATTTTTATATTTACTCTCTTATTTTATCATTCAAGATTTTTAAAAAGAATTCTGTCATTATTCCTCCAGTTATGATCTAAGCAAGTTGAGAAGGCATGCCTTCTTGACTTGATATAAGCTGTTGCTATAGAAATATTGATCAGTACAGGGTCAGGAAAGGATAGAGGCTAGTTATTTCTATGGGGGGGCTTTCCTTATGTTAGTGTGACTCTATTTATGAACACTCTCTGCATCCACCTTTCTGTACTATCTCCTCATTCACACTTACAACTTCATTTATAAGGATTCCATTCATTCTTTTACTAATTCATTCAATAACCATTTATTAAACACCTACTAAGTGCCAGGCGCTATTCTAGGACCTATGGCTACAGCAAGGAGCAAAAACAAGTCACTGCTTTCATGGGGTTATATTCTAGGAGCAGGGAGATAATAATGTGTTTATTGAATAAGAAAAATTAAGCAAGATAATTAGAATAAGAAAGGAGGGAGAGGTGGAAACCTGCTCTTTTATATGGCAGTCAGGGAAGACTTCTTTTAGGTAAAGATGTGAAGGAGATGAGGAACCAGCCATCTGAATTTCTCCAGGAAGCATTTTCTGCATAACGGCCCTGGGAAGGTAGTGTGTTGGTATATTCAGGGACTCACAAAGAGGCTTGAAAGTTTGTAAAAACCCAGACAAACCATATCTAGGATCTTCTTCATTTTTCACTTAGCAACTTTATCAAAGAAGAAATAAAATGAGTGGTTGGTGTGTGCTTATGGAGCTGATGCTGGCTCTCTCAGTTTTCTCTGGGGCTCTCCTTGTAACTGGTGGCTCTGCCATCTATCACCTAGTCCCCAGGCTGAAAGATTCAGCCTCAGTCCATCCCTTCTAATGATCTCTTCCATCCAATCAGTTGCAAAACTGGCCATGAAGCCTTCCATCTGTCCCCGGTTATTACTGTTGTAGCAGCAGCTTTTATCATTTCTCACGTGGGGCACCACAGTGTTTTCCTAATAACCAGTCCTCTACTTCATGATAGAGTGGCTCATCTAAAATGAAGTCTGACTGTTTCACTTTTCTGCTGGAAACCCCTCAGTTGTTCCCCACTGTGGACAGGACACAGTCCAAGTTCCTTTTGCATTTCCTTCCAGGATGTCATCCAGCCTCGTGGCTGATCCCACCTGTATTGGGCTTGTCACATTCAGAACAGTGAACAGCTTGTCACTCCCAGTACCTGCTACCTTTTTTTGTCCCCCAATTCCATGTCTTTCCTTAATGTTGTCCTTTGACTGGAATGTCATCTCAGCTGTGAGAATTAAATGAGATAATACATATAGAGCACGTGGGAGAGAGCTGGCACATCATCCATGCTCAGCGGCTGTTGGCTCTGAGGGAGTATTGCTCAGTGGTTAAAGGGGCAGATCCTGAAGCCAAAACTACCTGCATTTAGAATGTTATAGAAGCCGCATCTTTGTCTTAGTTTCCTCGTCTGTCAAAAGGAGATAATCGTAGTGCCTATCTCATAGATTGTTATGAAGATTAAATGCAAAATGCTTAGAGTCATGCTCGAGAACAGTAAATTCTCAGTAGTATGTATTAGTTACTATTATGGTTAATCTTTGAGATTTGCATCAGGTATTGACTCTTCTACGTATCTCTTTTTAAGCTGAATTATGGTTGGCTGTTCTTCTTCATTGCTACATAGCACCAGCTTCTTTCATGCATTTATTCCTTCACTCACCCTATAAACCTTTTCAGAGCTCCTATCAGAAGTCATGGCTCCTTAGAGAAGTGGAGACACAAATAAGACTAACTTCAAGGAAATCCCAGTCTAGCGGAGAAGACTAACCCACTGATGTGATACAAGCAATGTGACAAGTACAGTGATGGAATGCATGCCCAGAAATGTAAACAATAACAAGACCTGATCATTACAAATGGGCACCAAAATTCCCACCCCTACTTTATTTCGCTTGTCTTCTAGTCTGACAGTGGGAATTAAGAAAAGGTCCTTCATTTTCTGTTTGGCTGTACTTTTCCAAGCAACCCTTTTAGATTTTGACTCTCCTTTTAGTTTTACCAGTGGTCTTCACCTTTCCTTTTCTCATCAGGTTCATGCTATGTACTGAGGGGTCACAAACTCAACTATGTATGGGGGCCAGTAGTGTCCTGTAAATGAGGGAAGCAGGTGTGGTGGGGACAGAGGGGCATGTTTATGCCAGGTGTACAAGGACAAGCAGTTGAACCCCTTTCAGCTAGCTGTTACCATGAGGAAAGGCAGACAAATTATCCACTATTTTAAAATAACCCAGAAGTCCAGATTTTAGGTGAAAGCTCCTCGTTCTTAAAATGAATTTCATTCATTAAAACAAAACCAAAAACACTATATGGGTCAAACAAAACAAGTTTATGAGCTGGGAATTTTCTTTAGGGTTTCAAGTTGGTAAGTTCAGATGAATATTTTCTTTTTCCTCCCAATTTTTATTATGAAAAATTTCAAACCTACAGAAACAGTTGAAAGACTTGTATAATGAATGTGCATTATACAAGTACCTACTGATATATCTATATTCAACAACTGTCCACATTTAAATCTTTTTCTCTCTTCCTCCAAGACCTTTCTTGGATATCAGTTTTTAATGAACCATTTGAAATGCGTTGCAGACATTCTGACACTTCGCACCTAAGTAGTTCAGAATACATCTCTCAGGAATAAGACATTCTTTTACTTAATGACAGTATATTAACATTAACATTAATTTGATTATACATCAGTATGTAATTCTTATAGCGAATGCTTACTTAACATGCACAATGATCTTTCTCCTCTCAACTGACATGTTTCCTTGAACCAGATGTACCCTTCTATTGCCACTAAGGTAAAAACCTCATTCCTCCTAATTTATGGGGAAGTAATATCTATTTGAGTCTTGATGTCATGATCTACCTCTATTTTTTTTTCTCTTCCCAATTGTTTCCTCCAGAGAATCACTAGCTTCCTTGTCCATGATTAGATTTTCTGTTAGTAACCTTTCTTTTCTTCCATAGTACTTGGTTTTACCATTTTATCTGAACTTTTTTTCTCCGTGTTCATTTCAGATTTCACTGTAAAGCTTCTTGAACAGGTCCATTAAAATATTTTGCTTGTTTATGTGCTTGGTTTTTCTTTGTTTAAATGTCAGCATCTTAAGGAAAGAAATACAACTTAGATTAATGTTTCAAAGGATGCATGTAAAGAGAAAACTCTTGGCTAATTTCATTGTGTCAGTACTGATTAGAGTGAGAATATTTGAGAAGGTCTAAATGGCCCTAAAAACATTACTATCAGTGAACAAATGGAAATGTATCCATTTCAGAAGAGGAGGCTTGACTCATTACTTGCACATCCCCACATGTATTAGATGAAGTGCCTAAATAATGTCGTTCCCCGAACTGTTATAATTGTATGTCTATTGGTGCTTGAATAACAGACTCTTCAGTTAGATTATAGAAGAATGCCGATGTTACCAGAAAGGGCCTTGCTCATTGGGTTGTTATGCTGTGGACCACATATAGAGAGAGCTGAACGAAAAAGAATTAGAAGTTGACTGGTATCAGATAATGCTTATGAAAGCACTGGTACTATATCTAACACATGGCAAGCATTCCATAACTGTTAGTTTCTTCAGCTCCCAAAAGAAGTTTTTTTTATTGCTTTGACAATGCAATAATAATTAATATTCATAATGAAGACTGAGGAGCTGCCTGATTCGTCTGAATCATTAAAAAAGCTTTAGTTATATTTTGTTATGTGTATTATATTGTAATTTTTTTTTTTTTTTTCGGTACACGAGCCTCTCACTGTTGTGGCCTCTCCCGTTGCGGAGCACAGGCTCCGGACACGCAGGCTGAGCGGCCATGGCTCACGGGCCCAGCCGCTCCGCGGCATGTGGGATCTTCCCGGACCGGGGCACGAACCCGTGTCCCCTGCATCGGCAGGCGGACTCTCAACCACTGCGCCACCAGGGAAGCCCTATTGTAATTTTTGAAGACTAGAAATACTTGTTTAGGGAATTTTCTGTGTATTACTTTCACTATGTGATTCGTAAAAATGTGCTTTTCCCCATCCTGTATGGTCAATATCCTCATTATTATTATCATCATCATCGTTATCATCATCATTATCATAGCTTTTATGATGTGGTGTTTTACAGTTCTCAAAGATCTGTCCTGTATAAATATCTCATTTAATATTCATACTATCCTTTCAAGGTAAACAGGAGTAGTGAATTCTCTGAGACTTCATTTTCTTTCTTGTAAAGTGGAAATATGCATACTTATGTGCATGTTAAGGTAAACTGCAAGTGGTACCTGCCAGCCCTTTGATGGTCAGTTCTTATAGTACTGGTTGCATTAGTTTCCTGTAACTACTGTAACAAATTACCATAGACTAGGTGACTCAAAATAACAGAAATGTTTTCTCTCATAGTTCTGGAGGCCAGAAGTCTGAAATCATGGTGCTGGTAGGTGTGCTTCTTCCAGAAGCTCTAAGGGAGATTCTGTTCCTTGCCTCTTCCAGTGTCTGGTGGTTTTTGGCATTCCTTGATTTATGGCTGCATCACTCCAATCTCTGCCTCTGTTGTCACACTGCTTCCTCCTCTTCTATCTGCATCCTCTGTGTGTCTCTTATAAGAGCAATTGCCATTGGATTTGGCCCATCCAAATAATCCAGGATGGTCTCCTCATCTGGAGATCCTTAACTTAGTTATATCTACAAAGACCTTTTTTCCAAATAAGATTACATTCACAGCTTCCAGGGATTAGGACGTGGACATATATATTGGGGGGCCATTTTTCAGCCCGTCATACAGACCTTAGAGGATTAGCATTGAGATTATGTGCTTAACAGATCTCTGACTCATAATCTGCACTCAGCAAATTTTGGGTTCTTCTCTTTAGCAGTCCCTCTCCACTTCACAACTGTGCCCTTAATTTTTCTAACTTTATGTTTGTTCAGCTTTCTTGGTATGTATAAATGATTTTCCAAGGTCACAAGTCAATGGAATGAGATCCTTGTTTTAATTTTTAGTCCAGTGTTCTTTCTAATAACTATACTATTTTTTTAAATCTTTTAAAAAAATTTATTTATTTTATTTTTGGCTGTGTTTGGTCTTCATTGCTGCGTGTGGTCTTTCGCTAGTTGCGGTGGGCAGGGGCTGTTCTTCGTTGTAGTGCATGGGCTTCTCATTGTGGTGGCTTCTCGTGTTGCGAAGCACGGGCTCTAGGTACGTGAGCTTCAGTAGTTGTGGCATGTGGGCTCAGTAGTTGTGGCGCACGGGCTTAGTTTCTCTATGGCATCTCTGTGGGATCTTCCCAGACCAGGGATTGAACTTGTGTCCCCTGCCTTGGCAGGCAGATTCTTTTTTAAAAAAAAAATAAATTTATTGGGGCTTCCCTGGTGGCACAGTGGTTGCGCGTCCGCCTGCCGATGCAGGGGAACCGGGTTCACGCCCCGGGCTGGGAGGATCCCACATGCCGCGGAGCGGCTGGGCCCGTGAGCCATGGCTGCTGAGCCTGCGCGTCCGGAGCCTGTGCTCCGCAACGGGAGAGGCCGCAACAGAGGGAGGCCCGCATACCACAAAAAAAAAAAAATAAGTAAAATAAATTTATTTATTTATTTATTTATGGCTGTGTTGGGTCTTCGTTGCTGCACGCGGGCTTTTTCTAGTTGTGGCAAATGGGGGCTGCTCTTTGTTGAGGTGTGCGGGCTTCTCATTGCAGTGGCTTCTCTTGTTGCGGAGCATAGGCTCTAGGTGCGTGGGCTTCAGTAGTTGTGGCACGTGGGCTCAGTAGTTGTGGCTCGCAGGCTCTAGAGCGCAGGCTCAGTAGTTGTGGTGCGTGGGCTTAGTTGCTCCAAGGCATGTGGAATCTTCCCAGACCAGGGCTCGAACCCGTGTCCCCTGTTTTGGCAGGCAGATTCTTAACCCCTGCGCCATCAGGGAAGGCCCTCTAATAACCATACTGTTAAAACAATTTACTCTGAAAACAAAATGGGACTCAACAATAAGAAAACAATAAACCTGTTCAAAAAACGGGCCAGAGACCTTAACAAACACCTCACCAAAGAAAATATACAGATGGCAAATGAGCATATGAAGAGATCTTCCACATAACATGTCATCAGAGAAATGCCAGTTTAAACAAGAATGAGCTGTCGCTGCATACCAATCAGAATGGCCAAAATCTGGAATACTGACAGCATCAAATGCTGATGAGGATGTGGAGCAATAGAAACTCTCACACATTGCTGGTGGGAATGCAAAATGATACAACCACTTTGGAAGACAGTTTGGTGGTTTCTTACAAAATTAAACATATTTTTGCCATACGAGCCAGCAATTATGTTCCTTGGTATTTACCAAAAGGAGTTGAAAACTTGTGTCCACACAGAAACCTGCACACAGATATTTATAGCAGCTTTACTCGTAATTGACCAAACTCTGAAGCAACACAGATGTCCTTCAGTAGGTGAATGCATAAATAGACTGTGGTACATCCAGATAATGGAATATTATTCAGCATTAAAAAGAATTGAACTATCAAGTCATGAAAAGATGTGAAAGAACCTTAAATGCATATTATTACATAAAAGAGGCCAATCTGAAAAGGCTACATACTGTATGATTCAAACTGTATGACATTCTGGAAAAGCAAAACAGTGGAGACAATAAAAAAGATCAGTGGTTGCCAGGGGTTGGGGGAGGGGGGAGATGAAGAGGTAGATCATAGAGGATTTTTAGGGCAGTGAAAATATTCTATATAATATTATAATGGTGGATACATGTCATTATACATTTGCCCAAACCTACAGAATGTACAACACCAAGAGTAAACCATAATGTAAACTAGGGACTGTGGGTGTTTATGTTATGTCAATGTAGGTTCAGCCTTGGTAAAAATTGTACCACTCTGGTGAGTGAGGTTGGTAAGTGGGGGAGGCTATGCATGTGTGGATGCAGGGGGTATATGTGAAATCTCTGCACCTTCCTCCCAATTTTGTTGTAAACCTAAAACTTCTCTAAAAAAATAAAGTCTTTTTAAAAAAGGGACATTGTATATACACAGAAAGTAATATTTCTCATCGGGATTGTGTATGTGGCTATCCATGTTTGCCTATGGAAACAGTGAACAACTGGATGGGTGCAAGGTTATTGGCTAAGAGTAGCCAGGATGCTTGGGTTCAAGTCTCAGTTTTCTCACTTACTAGAATGGGACCTTGGACCATTTATTTTACCTCTCCATCTCTCGGTTTCCTCATCCATAAAATGGGAATAATAATAATAATAGCAACAGACTTCTGATTATTAAATGAGGTATATGCAGAAGTGGTTAGAATAGTGTCTGGTTTGGGGAAACATAAGTGCTAACTTCTGTTATTATTTTATCATCATTACTATTATTATTATTATTGTTCTTGTTGTATAACTATGTAATAGGAAATAAGCTGGTCTTTGAAAGTAAGGTTTTCTATGACTTGGTGTGGACCTTGCAAGGTAGCCTTTTAAGGGAGGATGATTCACTTTAGGAAAAATTAAGAAACTGAAGAAACAAAGCCAGTGAGGGCTAAAAAAGGAATTCTGGGAATGAAAAATGGTACTTCATGTTTCTTTAAAGAGCTTAGTAACTGAGCTTGTTTTTACTGCTAAATAATAAACTGTCAAATTTAGCAACTGGCTGCTTGCCTTGATCAAGAATTTGGAAAAATGGGGGAAAGACAGCTGGTTGTTAAATAAAACTATTAACAAATGGTTTATTTTTCTCTTACATACACACATATGTGCTTATTACCTGACAGAAGCTCTGAGGTGATCCCCCTTCTTTTTTTTTTTTTTTTGCGGTACGCGAGCCTCTCACTATTGTGGCCTCTCCCGTTGCGGGGCACAGGCTCCGGACGTGCAGGCCCAGCGGCCATGGCTCACGGGCCCAGCCGCTCCGCGGCATGTGGGATCCTCCCAGACCGGGGCACGAACCCGCGTCCCCTGCATCGGCAGGCGGACTCCCAACCACTGTGCCACCAGGGAAGCCCCCGATCCCCCTTCTTTTGAGTCAGTGTAGAAATCAAACCAAAATGCTAGTATAATGGAGAGGGAAAGGATATCTGTTCCCCAATGGTGCTAAAATGGAAGGAGTAATAAGGCCACAGAATTCAAAGAATCTGAAGCATTTAGCAGACCTAGGAGGACCTGGTGAGAGGCTAATTCAGGATTTCCTTGCAGGGGGACCTTGCGTAACAGGAGTTATTTCATTGGCAAGATTCATATTCATCTGAAGCCTGTTCAGAGGGCAGCTTGGAAACATGGGCAGCCAGGCTGTAAGGAAGCTTCCAGGGCATGGAAGGGATTCACATTGCTCTGTGTGCTCTTGGAAAGTTTTGTGACTCCAGACTCTTGGCTGGGTTAGACAACCTGCCCACAGACCCACAGACAGCCAGGCCCATACTCTGTTCTCTTCTGAAAGCCATAAAAGCTCTGAAAACAGGAAGTTTTTTCGTAATTCATTTGGGAGTAGAACCTGACCTTAACTGACATGAGGTTATTGACCATCTTTACTTAGTGAGTGCATTAGTTTGCAAGGGCTGCCGTAACAAGGTACCATAGGCTTTAACAACAGAAAAATTTTTCCTCACGATCCTAGAGGTTGGAAGTCCAAGATCAAGGTGTTGGAAGGGTTGGTTTCTTCTGAGGCCTCTGTTCTTGGCTAGTGGATGGCTGTCTTTTCTGTGTCTTCACAGGGTCTTCCCTCTGTGCCTTTTTGTGTCCTAATTTCCTCTTCTTATAAAGATACTAGTCATATGGGATTAGGACCCACCCTAATGACCACATTTAACTTAATTATCTCTCTAAAGACTCATCTCCAAATAGTCATATTCTGAAGTACTAGGGGTTAGAACTTCAAGATATGAATTTTGATGGGACACAAACATTCAGCCCATAATAGTATGAATATTAATGTGTCTCTTGAAGAGATATTACTATGTTTGATTATGGGGTGCTGACCCCACTGGGGGTGTGATGTTTTATGTTATATGTACTCTATCACCTAACATGCCCTGAATTTGGAACTTCAAAACACAATTCGCCACAAAGGTTTCAGAAGAGGGGTTGTGGACCTATAATAGTTGTAGCTGAGGTTCCAACCAAGGCCGGGTTTCTGCTCTTTGCCACAGGGCTAGGCCATAAAATGAGGGGATGAAGTCACAGGTCTCCAAGGTCCTCCCAACCTCTATAATTTCATTGAATTTATGACAATGAGAAGAGGTGTTTTTTAAATAAATCTTCTCTCCAAAATCGGCAGGCGGACGCGCAACCACTGCGCCACCAGGGAAGCCCCGAGAAGAGGTGTTTTTTAAATAAATCTTCTCTCCGAAAAATTACTAGCATGTTTCAAGACCACTTCTTCTAATTGTGCCTGTCCTATTGGGTGATTCTTAAGGCAGGGCTGTATCATGTGGCCATAGAAACAGGCTTGGCTGTTTAGGCAGGGACTATTCTGGAGTCCTGAGTGTCTGGGACATCTTCTAGAAGTTCGGGGTTGCTAAGAGGTGGCCTTTCTTGCTTTGTGAGGAGGGGTGTGACTGGAGGAGGGCCAGAATGTGGTCTCCTTGAACATAGAACAAACGTAGACATCTGGACAGGGCTTCATTTTAGGGGTTGAATGAGGAAGACAAAAGCTAAGAAATCTTACTGGAGAAGAAATAGGTTCATTTGTAAAGCTTATGGGGTGTGGAGTCCTGGTTCCCCCTTTTCGTTCTTGCTGATGGAGAGCTTCTTGCACTTGAGCAGCAGTCCTCAGGAGATACGAGGGGCAAAAATTCCCTGCTGTTTCCAAGTCAACAGAGAATTCAAAATAATACATAAAAATCTCTTAGCATTCATTGTAGCAAACTTTGAAAAGCTGGTTAATGCCATGTGAGGTCTGAAGTTTTTAGATTTTTGAGTGAAAAAGCTTTCCTTTTAAAATAGTAATTGCTGATAACAGGGTAATTAGACTTTTAAAGTATGTTTTGATACCAAATATTTCATTAAAAATAAAATCCAAGAAGGATACCTAAGGGAATGGTGCTGACTTGTGTTTGATGTCTTATAGCAAACTGGGATAAAAGACATGTTTCCCCCAGTTTTTAAAGGATTTCTGTTTTGCAAGAGTTCTGCTGGCTTTGTTATGTTAGGAATTTTTAGGTACTCCCCAAACACATGGTCAGATAGCTTACAGGAGGGTCACATGTGAAGGACTTTGAGTCTTGGAATAAAATTTGGTGCTATCCAGACTGATGTCTTGGCTTCTCTGGGTTTGAGTTTCCCTAGTCGTTGGGCAGCATCTAGCAACTGAAAACAAGATGACCAGGTCTCCAGAATCAAGGCTGAAGTCCATGGAGAGTCAGAGGAAGTAAACTTATCTGGTTTCAAGAGTAGGCATGTCCACTTGAGCTGGATGAAAACCATGAATACAGCGTCAAAGTTTGTTTTGGATGATTTGTTGTGGATGATGACCAGAGCTTGATTGAGGTTAGTTTGCTTGGAACCAGCCCACAAGCAATGTAGAGGGTGTGTGTGTGATTGAGGACATAAGTGAGTGGATAGTCCCCTTAGTTGCTCCTGAAGATACTCTTAGGAAATGGTCAGTGCAGAGGAATCTGCCCTGTGAGCAAAGCCCAGAACCAAGAGTTAGTTGCAGCATATACTACATTAGCTCTCAAGAATCTACCCTGTTTCTGTTAAGGAAACTCTTGCTGGGCCACACTTCTGTACTCTATTTCTCAGAGTCATCAATCCAGCAACGGGCCTAGTCACCACACCTTTGTGGTCAGGCCAGTTCTCCATGCTTCTTCTTTGATATGGCAGCACCATGACAGTGAGGCCGAGATGAAGCAAACCTTTGGCAAGTGTGAATCATGTTCAAAGATGACCTCAGGTATCCTCAGGCCTCCATGTCTGACCTCATGGATGCCTCCAGCAAATACCTGCCCTTCCAAGTTCTGCTGTGTTTAGAGCTGAGTTTGATTCATTCCTCTAGGGTAACCAAATTCAGACATTTACAGAAGGGCAGTGGCTCATGGAGCTTCTTTCCGGCTTTTCTGCTGTCCCTTTTCACACCACACCGTGTCTGATGTTGGATTGATTCACCCATGTACCACGGAGGGCACTTACTGGACTGTGGGCCTTTATACCAGTCTGCCTCTTAACCCAGGGGAGTTTAAATTCTCTACTCAGTGACTCCAGAGGTAGCATTCAGCATCCCTGTGGGTGGAGCCAAAGTCTGTGATACTGAACAGCCACAATGCAATTAAGCAAACAAGGTATACATATGAAAACTAACATTAGAGTGCCTTGTGGAATAAATATGAGACACATGAGCGGCAGACAATAAATGACAGGAGGTTTCAGAGGGGAAGAGAGAGTGGAGAGCTGGAGTTGCCAAGGGAGGCACTTTGGAAGTGCCAAGTTCTGAAGTGAGTATTGAAAATGAGTGGGAAGGAAGCCCAAGTCAGGGAAGGAGCTCCTTTTGATGGACGGAACAGCATGGACCAAGGTGGGAAGTTGAACTGAATAGTGCTTCCTGGAGTCATTGATCAGTCAGGCTGTGAAAGTCTATTCTGTAGTCAGTCCCCCTTTAGACACAGTGAGATGCTATTGGTTTACCTTCTGAAGTATTTTCAAGCAGTTTTCCTTCTCCAAAATTCTTACAATCAGAAACATACCATCAGCAGGTCTGGGCCATAACTACTTCCTCTGGTCTCTGGATCAGTCAAAATTCTTGCCTGCAAAGCAGAATGGACCCCACTGACTCTTGTGTTGTTTGCACAACTTCTGCTATAGCCTCTGATCCACGCTGTGCCCTGAGAGGTGCCTTTGGAAAGCAGCCATCCTGGGGGGAGGGGTGCCTGACCCCCACCTCAGAGAGCCCTGGGGGAGGGAGTGGGGGAGAGGGAAATTTGCTCTAATTTCATTCTTTCATACAGCATTCTTCATATGCAATAACATTTTCTATGACATAGCTTATTTGCCCTAAAAAGCACATTTTTTAAGTTATCTAAGTGGGTAATGAATTTATTTGAAGGAATTGGTAGTTCAGAGTGATAAATACGGTAACACTTTTTCTGATCCCCACTGTCTAATTGTGTGGGGGAAGTGATGTCTGTTTGTGAAGAATAACTTTGTAGTTTCCCTTGGGAAGAAATGCATCCCCAAAGGGGCCGATTCAACTAAGCTGTATTATCATTTTAAAGTTAGAGTAAACATTTTTGGCTTCTGTGTCCTAAAAAGCTTCTTTCAAGTGCACCATACATCTAAAAAGCCTCTTGAATTTACTGTTTATTCAGCTGAAAATCAAAATGTTATTGGCAGCTGAATAAACTCAAAATTAATGAAACATGATATTTCTTTATTGGTGGAAGCTTTATCTAATTGGAGTATGTACCACGGCCCTCATACTTAAAGCGATATTATAGAAAATGCTCCAGATCACATGTACAGAGAACATGGAAGGTTTCCTGTACGGTCAAAAATCCTGGTCACACTGTATATCTAGACACTTTAAAAGAGTTACTATGTTTTCAGTTGTTTCCCAGTGTCCTCTGGAGCTTTGCCTCTGAAGTAACTACGCAGTTAGTGTTCGTGCCTGAGTTGTCTTGGTGAAGCAAAGGTCAGTGTTTAGTGTGGGAGCTTCTGCTGGGACAATTCAGCAGCCAACTGGGTATATCCTTCTGAGCTGTATTAGAGGAGGGATGGGGCAATGTTCCCTTGGATTAGTTTGGATACCAAGAGCTGGTCTACCTCAAGGACCAGCTCTTGGTATCCAAAGGAATGAGGAATTTTCCCATGCCCATTACCCATGTTTCTAAGGAGGCTGAAGTACAGACTTGACCCTGTGTGCACTTACCTCCCCCAGTATCATGTATTCAGAAACAGCGTCTGGTCACCAGATTTTGTGCTTTGGGCCTCAGTGGCCTCCCTATCCAGAGTGGACCTCAATGCTAAGAATTCCAGCAACACTCTTGCTGTCAGCCTTGATCTCCGTGACCCACAGACCCTCTGCCATTCCCACCACCTACAAAGAACAGTGGGAAACAGCAGCACACACAGCTAATAGTCCTGCCTTCTCACTTTGGGTTTTTGCCCTTCTTGTTCACAGGCTGCTGGTAAGCCACAGAGTAAGTCACAAAACTGACCTCAGAGCTTTTAATGAAATATATGTAGCTCTTCTGCCATGGAGCCTTCCACACTGCTTGACAGTGCCTTTGCCCTCTCTCTTTAGTTCCCTCTCATATGCTGCTGAGTCCTGATTCTAAACTGTCTCAACTTTCTGCATGTTCTCTGAGCCTGGCCTTCATCCTCTGACTCTAGAGGTATCTCAAGCCTACTTTACTGTTGTGAGTGAGGCAAACATCTCTTTAGTATTTCTCTGCATCTTCACCCACTTTCCACTGTTGTCTTCTAATCTCAGGAAAAGAGGCATCCTTCTTCTTTGTCCCTGGTCTCCTTGATCTCATGGCCTCCTGCTTCCCCTGGAATCTTGCCTTGCTGGTTATTCCCTTCATATTTTACTTTAGTATGTTCTTCAGAGATATCTCCGGACATCTCCCTCCATTTGACAAACATGCTCAAGTTGCCATCAAGTAAAAACAAACACACAAACTGAAAAAACAAGTAGTCAAAATAACAAACAACCCCCCACCCCAACCCCTTGACCCTGATACCACCTCTTCACTTTTCTTTGCTGACAAACATCTTAATTTACACCTGCTACCTTCACCTCTTTGGAACTCACACACTTCTTGGAATTTGGCTTCCCACCTCAATATTAGGCTCAAACTGTTCTCTTCTTGGTTACCAACATCTCATAGTCTGTAACTCAAAAGACTTCATCTTAGTTCTTAACCTCTTGACTCTCTCCGTAGTATGAGGCATCTTGGCCATTCACACGGAGATAGGCTGAATGTTTGTGTCCTTCCAAAATCCAAATGTTGAAGCCCTAATCCCCAGTATTATAGTATTTGGACACAGAGCCTTTGGGAGATAATTAGGTCATGAAGGTGGAGCCCTCATGAATGGGATTAGCGCCCTCATAAGAAAAGACATGAGAAAGATGATCTCTCCTTCCACCATGTGAGAATACAGCAAGAAGGCAGCCATCTGCAAACTAGGAAGAGAGCCCTCCCCAAGAACCCAACCATACCAGCACCCTGATCTTAGACTCCCAGCCTCTAGAAATGGGAGAAAGACTGTTTGTTGTTTAAGCCACCTAGTCTATAGCATTTTGTTATAGCAACCCAAACAGACTAGGACACACACCTCAAAACTTCAGTTGAACTTTGTGATGCTGAGTGCTTCTTTGCTCCTCTGATTCTTTATTACTGCTTTTAAACTTGCCCTTTGGTCCTCTTCCTTCTTTCTAAATGAAGATGCTCCTTTTTCTTAGTTCTCATTTCTCTCCCTAGCTATAGTCTTTCTCTAAGTGATTGCATCTGCTCACGTGAATTAAAATAGCACTTCTTAGAAAATACCTCCAGACCCTAAATCCACAGCAGTGACCTTAGACTTGCATTTTCAGTTGTTTGCTGCATATTTTCACCTGAAAGATGACCCATTGATTCAAACTCAAACTCAAGGTGATCAAAACTTTTTTTCTCCTTATTACTACTTTATTATTTTTTATTTTTAAATAAATTTATATAGAATTCCAGCAACACTCTTGCTGTCAGCCTTGATCTCCGTGACCCACAGACCCTCTGCCATTCCCACCACCTACAAAGAACAGTGGGAAACAGCAGCACACACAGCTAATAGTCCTGCCTTCTCACTTTGGGTTTTTGCCCTTCTTGTTCACAGGCTGCTGGTAAGCCACAGAGTAAGTCACAAAACTGACCTCAGAGCTTTTAATGAAATATATGTAGCTCTTCTGCCATGGAGCCTTCCACACTGCTTGACAGTGCCTTTGCCCTCTCTCTTTAGTTCCCTCTCATATGCTGCTGAGTCCTGATTCTAAACTGTCTCAACTTTCTGCATGTTCTCTGAGCCTGGCCTTCATCCTCTGACTCTAGAGGTATCTCAAGCCTACTTTACTGTTGTGAGTGAGGCAAACATCTCTTTAGTATTTCTCTGCATCTTCACCCACTTTCCACTGTTGTCTTCTAATCTCAGGAAAAGAGGCATCCTTCTTCTTTGTCCCTGGTCTCCTTGATCTCATGGCCTCCTGCTTCCCCTGGAATCTTGCCTTGCTGGTTATTCCCTTCATATTTTACTTTAGTATGTTCTTCAGAGATCTCTCCGGACATCTCCCTCCATTTGACAAACATGCTCAAGTTGCCATCAAGTAAAAACAAACACACAAACTGAAAAAACAAGTAGTCAAAATAACAAACAACCCCCCACCCCAACCCCTTGACCCTGATACCACCTCTTCACTTTTCTTTGCTGACAAACATCTTAATTTACACCTGCTACCTTCACCTCTTTGGAACTCACACACTTCTTGGAATTTGGCTTCCCACCTCAATATTAGGCTCAAACTGTTCTCTTCTTGGTTACCAACATCTCATAGTCTGTAACTCAAAAGACTTCATCTTAGTTCTTAACCTCTTGACTCTCTCCGTAGTATGAGGCATCTTGGCCATTCACACGGAGATAGGCTGAATGTTTGTGTCCTTCCAAAATCCAAATGTTGAAGCCCTAATCCCCAGTATTATAGTATTTGGACACAGAGCCTTTGGGAGATAATTAGGTCATGAAGGTGGAGCCCTCATGAATGGGATTAGCGCCCTCATAAGAAAAGACATGAGAAAGATGATCTCTCCTTCCACCATGTGAGAATACAGCAAGAAGGCAGCCATCTGCAAACTAGGAAGAGAGCCCTCCCCAAGAACCCAACCATACCAGCACCCTGATCTTAGACTCCCAGCCTCTAGAAATGGGAGAAAGACTGTTTGTTGTTTAAGCCACCTAGTCTATAGCATTTTGTTATAGCAACCCAAACAGACTAGGACACACACCTCAAAACTTCAGTTGAACTTTGTGATGCTGAGTGCTTCTTTGCTCCTCTGATTCTTTATTACTGCTTTTAAACTTGCCCTTTGG
The DNA here is from genome assembly GCF_002837175.3 of Physeter macrocephalus. Taxonomy (NCBI): domain Eukaryota; kingdom Metazoa; phylum Chordata; class Mammalia; order Artiodactyla; family Physeteridae; genus Physeter; species Physeter macrocephalus. The sequence continues at coordinate 56,850,337 of NC_041215.1, forward strand.
TCCTCTTCCTTCTTTCTAAATGAAGATGCTCCTTTTTCTTAGTTCTCATTTCTCTCCCTAGCTATAGTCTTTCTCTAAGTGATTGCATCTGCTCACGTGAATTAAAATAGCACTTCTTAGAAAATACCTCCAGACCCTAAATCCACAGCAGTGACCTTAGACTTGCATTTTCAGTTGTTTGCTGCATATTTTCACCTGAAAGATGACCCATTGATTCAAACTCAAACTCAAGGTGATCAAAACTTTTTTTCTCCTTATTACTACTTTATTATTTTTTATTTTTAAATAAATTTATATATTTATTTTATTTATGTATTTTTGACTGCATTGAGTCTTTGTTGCTGCACGTGGGCTTTCTCTAGTTTCGGTGAGCGGGGGTGACTCTTGGTTGTGGTGAGCGGGCTTCTCATTGTGGTGGTTTCTCTTGCTGTGGAGCATGGGCTCTAGGTGTGTGGGCTTCAGTAGTTGCAGTGCATGGGCTCAGTAGTTGTGGCTCTTGGGCTCTAGAGCACAGGTTTAGTAGTTGTGGCACACGGGCTCAGTTGGTCCATGGCGTGTGAGATCTTCCCAAACCAGGGATCAAACCCGTGTGCCCTGCGTTAGAAGGTGGATTCTTAACCACTGTGCCACCAGGAAGCCCCTTATTACTACTTTAGTTCATTCTTGCTTCACCACTTATGAAGAATACAATACCTTCCTAGCTGGTTGCTCTAATTTTCAGTTCTCCTTCTCATAATTTATACATGTGTGGATAAATTAAGTAATGACAGATTATTTTTCAAACTTTGGCCCTGTTTAAAAACTTTCAGTAGCAGCTATTGCCTACTGAATTAAACCTAGCCAGAACCTTGCCTTTAAGACACTCTACAGTGTGGATACACCACACCTTTTCAGACTTATTCTTCTAAAACACTCTACAAATTCCCCATGCTGCAGATAAAACTAACTCATGGTTTCATGAGTATGCTTTATGCATTCTTGTCTCCATTTCAATAAACTGACATGCAAAAATGGTAAATAATAGGTTACTTTAAAAATGGATACTAGTGAATTCACCCTAATGAGTTGAATTCACGAACCCAGAGACGACATCTATCCCTAAACTGTCTCTGAATATAGCTAAGAAAAAAGTTGAGTGGGGAGGTATATATCTGTTATTATAAGTTCTTTGTCTTTGATCATTACCATTTAAAAAAAATATATGTCTTCTCTCCCAAAGAAGACTGTAAGTTCCTTGTGGACATCACATGACTTATTCTTCTTTACATCTTCTAAAATGTGAAGAACACATAATAAATATTCCACATGTATTTGTTGAAGGGTTATATGGATGGTTAAAAAATCGATACCATGCATACTATCCTTTAGGATAACATAACTATTATTTATCATACAAGCCTGGTTTCCCATTCCCAAATGAAAGCTTTATGGTAAACATCTGAAATCCTAGACAAATGGAAATTAAGCTGCTCCCAAATTTATCTGGAGATTACAAGGCACTTTGTGATGCTTTTCCCATTTTATCTCCCAGCTTAATTTTCATCTGGAAAGCAATGCTCCATGAATGGCTCTAGCAAGTTGCAGATGCCAGCTGGGGGAGTTTTGCCATTTATAGCATAAGCCATTAAGCTTTTTCACAAATTTTCCAGGGTTTTTTGAGGCTGGTGATAACTGCAAGGGTAATACACATTCTCTATGCCAAAAGGTGTGAATTAATGAGGTAGAGGAAATGTTTATCTCTTGCAAATGACCAGGGAAGTTTTGCCAAATCTCTTCAGGTTGTCTCTTTTCTCTTGGCATTTTCATGGAAAGAGTACATCCTGGTAATGAGAATCGCATGTGATTAAAGAGACTTTATGAACCGATGCAGACGTTACATGGCCATAATTAGGGGTTTGGGGGATACTGGAAGTTGACATAGTCTTTGAGACACATCCAGAATATATAGGAAAATGTGATTAATGAACAATGTACAACCTCTACGCTAGGTCTACACATCCAATGCAAAGTCATATGGTATGTGTGTGCATGTTTGGTTATCTATATGTGAAATGGTAATGAAAATGCTGAAAATAAGGAAACATTCTAGAGAAAAGTCTATCCTAGTAAAAACTGACAAAGGTTGATATCTTTAAAGTAAAATTCCTGGGTAACTGAGGATGTGAACATCACTCTGGGTGCTTTTTACCTAGTTATCCACATAACTAGATAATAGACTCTGCTTGGGGTCCACATAAAGATTTCCTTATGCTTACTGTGTCTTCAACTCAGCACATTTATGGCAAAGTGGAAATACTTTTTGCCCTTGTTTCCTAGGCTGAATAGTCCCTTATTCAGTTCAGCAAATTGACCTCTGGCCTAAAAGGCAAGTGCAACTCTTTAGGTAGTTTTGTTTTGTGGTCTGTATGGTCCCACTACTCCCAGGTAGCTAGAACACACTCTTTTATCCACTTTGGGACTTGATATTGCTTTTATCTGCTTTTTTTTGCCCAGTGTCAGATCTTCCCTTATCCCACCCTTTACTGTTCCTGTTCTTTCTTCTGCTTCCTTTGTTTTCAACTGTACAATTCTAGATGCCTGGAAGTTAATGTGGCTTGTTAAATATTCTCTGCACAGAACCTGGAGAAAAGTGCTATATATGTCAGGCAAATAATGATAAGGAATCAAATTCCACTCTGTGCTTTTGCCTCTTTCTGGTAATAAGTTATGTTATAATGTACTAAATGATCAACTGGCAGCCTGGTGGGGTGAATGCACTTCTCTGAGTGCCTCATGAACACCCTGGGAGTGACTTAGGTATGGGGAAGAATAAAAACCAATAATACATGTCAGCTCTTATCCACTTGAGAATTCATGTCCTGAGAAATTTCAGTGGAAAAATCCAATTTCTCATCCACAATAGTATTTGATTTGCATTCAGAGAGGGATACTTTTCGGTCTGGCTGCTTAGGGAAGGAGTTCAGAGCTCAGAGCTTAAGTTTTCTTCATTTCTCATTTATAGTGAATGCTCACCAACTTCATGACACTGCCTGGAAGGAGAGCTGAATCAAAAGTAAAACCAGTCTGGCTGGTGCCTCTGAGAGCTTCTATAGTCCCAAATCACCAAAAGTGTCCCTTAACTGGAACCCAGCTAAGGAGTCCCCTCAAATAGCTAATATCCTGATCTTCCAACCTATGTATATAAAAAAGCCCATTACCTGTCGTTAGAGAATGACAGCTATAAATGATAGCATTGATAATCCCAAAGAGATGTAAAGTACACTTTCTTCCCATAAATTGTTTACAAATTTTGTTGAAAAATATTATGCTCATTTAAAAACAGTGTCACAGTCTATAACAAATTTCAGGGATTAAACACAGAGAAAGACTAGGGAAAGTAAGATCTGCATGGGCTGCCAACTATCAGAGGGAAACCCCATGGGGGTGGTAGACTTGAGCTTGACCTTGAAATAAAGAAGAGCTGTAGCTCTACTGGGCCGGTGGCTTGTAGTGGAAAGAGGAGAGATTTTGGGAACAATTTGGCCTGGTTTGAATTCTGCTTGGCTACTTACTGGCTGTGTGACCTCAGACTAGTTCCTAAACCTGTCTGCATCTCAGTTTTCTCCTGAGAAAATTGTGCAGAGTTGCCTAACAGGTGCTGTGTAAGTCGTAGATGTAATTGGGTGGAAGAGTGTGGAAGAGAGCCTGTTAGGCAACTGAAAGAGTGGAGCAAAGGTGTGGGGCACAGGGAGGTGAGGCTACTGATTGGCTAGTGTAAAAGGTAACCTGGAGAGGAGTACAAAATAAAGTTAGATTATGGGAGAAAATAGAGAATGTAGGTCACACGTTCTTGAGCTTTCTAGTTAACCAGAATTCAGTTAACCGGAGCACGCAGTTCTCTTGGTGTGAGGGAATTTATCGTATAAATTGGCATGCTCCTGACTGTGCTTCAGGTCTCAGCTTTGATGGTCTTCTGAGTCCTGTGTGTGCTCCTATTCTGCATTGCAACTGCTTTTCCCACGACTGTCTCCCACTCTAGATCCGTGTGTTTCTTGAAGAGGGCTCAGACTGTACCTGTTTTATACACTGTTGTATTTGAGCACTTAGCATCGGACCTGGTTATTTATTAAGCACAGAGTAGGTGCTTAATGAATATGGATGAGTGAGAAGAAGGAAGGAAAGAAGAAAGAAAAAGGGAAGGGAGAGAAATAGGAAGACAAAGAAGAGATAACTAATCAAGAAGCTGGAAGTGAGGAGATTCTGGTAGATGAGGACAATTACCTTGAAAGCTGGTTGGTAAACAAGGAGTGAGAACTGACCTTTGCAGATTCCCGACTTAGGGTTTTATTTTATTTTATTTTTATTTTTATTTATTTATTTTTTTGCAGTATGCGGGCCTCTCACTTTGTGGCCTCTCCCTTTGCGGAGCACAGGCTCCGGACACGCAGGCTCAGTGGCCGTGGCTCACCGGCTAGCTCCGCAGCATGTGGGATCCTCCCGGACCGGGGCACGAACCCGTGTCCCCTGCATCGGCAGGCGGACTCCCAACCACTGCGCCACCAGGGAAGTCCCTAGGGTTTTATTTTGAATGGGCCAGGAATTTAACTTTCAAATGCCTAATTGATTCAGAGTCACTCTGCAACTACAGACAGAAATGCATTTTCCTTAAAAGCCCTGCTCCTCTCTTTTCTGCAGCTATTTTCAATTGCTTAAGTGCAACTGCAAAAAGAAGGGAAGTCAACAATTCAAATAGTCATTTCTTGTAAAAAGCAAGCAACCAGGGAGGACCTCTTTCAGAAATAACTGTTTTACTACACCCCCACCCATCAATTATACTATTTATTAATGATTCTAAAATGTACTTTTTTTCGTATTTTAACATCTCTGAAATCAGGATGCATTTTATAACCCATGGTATATTATAGTTATAAATGGCTGTGGTTTTCTTTTCTTGGTCATAAATAGAATAGTCATGCATCTTTTAATCAGTATCTAAGATAAAATGAAGAAACTGAGACCTCAGCTAATTTAGGAGTTTTCTGAATGTTGCCCTGTAATTTGGTAACAGAGTTAGGATGAGAACCCTGATCTTCCGTCTCCCAGTGTGTGGTGGCTCTGTGCTCCTGATTATGCTCCCTTATCTCTCTTAATAATCTCACATGTCAAAATTACATATATCAATACATCATGGTAAAATCGCTTTTCTCTCTCAGCTACAATAAGCCAACTCCATTCCAGGATTGGGAAACGATCACTTAGGAAACCAGAACAGTAGAGTTTCTAATGATCAGTGTGGGATGCAGGAGCATTCACTGTTGATCTGAGTTCTGTGAAAGGTAAGCAGAAGATGTTTGCCACCAAATTGATTCAAAGAGACTCAGTTCCACCCCTGTGAATGGAGGGGATGCAGCAGGGACACCATGGCAACGAGCATTTCCATCATTGTTCTCCTGCCTCTTCTCAGCCCTGAGGGCCTGTATAATGAGACCTTGACTCGCCTGGACTGGATCCAATTGTAATGTATTTTATTGTTCAGTGACTGTTTGGATTTTAATGCCATCATGTCCTGGATGGCCTTGCCTGACAATCTGGAAGCCTGAGGGAAGTCAGTCTCTTTGTATTATGCATGATTTGAGGGTCCCACAGTCAGTCGTCCCTGCTCCAAATAATGAATGGGCAGATACAAGTCTCTGTAGGGAAGGAAGAGTTGGAACCCTGAGGTTTTGGTCATGCTGTTCACCGTGAGTATCTTGCTGCAGAACACTCACTCAATTACATTTAGCTGTTTCCTGCATGTATATGTTGTCTTGGTCTCACAAAGAATAGTTTATTTCTCATTCTAGAATTTTCCACACCCAAAGAACACTGGCTCTCGTGTACTTGTCATTTTCTCTCTGTGCCACTTTGTGGAATTTACTATGTTAAATATGTTGCATGAGGTTAAAAAAAAAATCTTAGAATTTGCCTGGAATTGGTCATTAGGTTGTTGGGCTATTTCCATGGAGCTCTATACAACTCTTGGCCCATAGGGCCTTGAAAATATCACAATAGTTGTTTCTATATGTTACACTATGAGAGAAATCTATGAATCGTTCTCTCTGACTGTATTTTCACCACTGGAATTCTTTAATTCTCTGGAGAATTTAGTAATTCTCCCAGGATTAGACTTTATGGTTCTATAAGAATTAAAGAGGCCTCAGAGTGAAACCTACCTTATCAGCACCTGGATCTTGGACTTCCCAACCTCCAGAACTGTGAAAAATAAATTTCTGGTTTTTAGCCAAAAAAAAAAAAAGAATTAAATTATCCATTAAGCAATCAACTAGTTTCAAAAGAAAAAAAAAAGGCAAATTGAATTAGGAGTAGGATTTAGAGACATTTAAATAAATAAATAACATAAAATGTTGAGACATAAAATAAATGAATAAAATATTGAGACCTAAGCCAATGATAAAAAACTTCTGATCATTCGTTATGGCTGTCATCACCTGCACATGTTTACTGAGTATTTACTTCTCCTAAATAATTATAATAGCTAACATTTGAACATATGCTAGAGGTAAGTTTTGTGAATTACTTCTCTGAGTCAGAATTTAGAGAACCTGAGTAACTGAGTATATGGACATAGAAATTATAGTAAATTCCCATTGATTATTTTTTCTTTCTAGGTTTGATTCCCACCTCCCTCCTCCTCCCACCATCCGCCCCAGAAATCTCTCATCAAATTCTCTCCTCATTAGAATGGAAGGAATGAAGTTTTGACAGGATTCTGTTTCTCTGATCATGGTCCAGAGATTGATAGAAGACTCAAGTTGGGTCTATCAGAGTCCCTTCCTTAGGAAATTTGGAATTGGGATTTAAAAATTCAGTCTTTTTTGGGTGGCTGCACCTGCAACATGTAAACTAGGTGCCTGCTGGCCACCTTGTTTTCCCTGGTGGTTATCTGAAGGAGAGAGAGAGAGATAGAACTGGAGGTGAATAAAAGGTGTGTGTTAACGGGAGCAGAGATGAGGGGTGGAAGGCCTTTCTGATGAGGCCCTGTCCTGAAGCACAGCTTACTTCCTGTCCTTGTAGCCTCACAGTGACCTCCATCTTGTTTTCTCTTATTCGGTTATGAGTGGGTTTCTGTTATCAGTAACCAGAAAGTCCAAAGTATCAAAAGGATAGATGTTTAATGGGAATTGATATCATAAGACTGTTTGATACAATAACCCGAGTCCGAACTCAGTTTTGAATTTTGCTCTAAGCATTATAGTTTAGAAAAGCTTTGAGGAGAAGGTGGGCTGCTTCATTAAATGAAGAAAAAGGACTTCTAAACGTACTTTCTGTATTTATCCTACTTTCAATATTTTGGATTCTCCACTTTAAAACTTTTACTGAGCACCCACTGCTTGAAAACCATTGGAGGAGCAGTAAAAAAAAAGATCCTTTGTGCTCATACACTCCTTGTCCTCGAGGATCACATAATCTAGTTGAGAGAGAAAAATGCATAGAAGAAAAATTCTTAAGTATACTACCAAAGCATCAATTGTATAAATACAAATTAAACAGAGCAAACTAATTGCATAAATGCTGAGGGGTGACAGAGTAATGAGCAGGTTCAAGGAAATGATCTCTAAGGTCTGTTTCAGCTACAGAATGCCATGAGGTTGCATATGACTGATAGATAATTAGATAAGGCAGCACTTAGCAGTAACCCTCAGCCTTGGGGAGCTTGAAGAAATCAGGCCAAAGACAAGCCAAGATCTGAATAAAACTTGAATATTGGGAGTGCATGCTGTTCTGGGTTCCAGCAGACAAGGGGACTCCTGATAGGGATTTGGAACTTCCTGTCTCTGCCTGAGAGAGAGGAAGGCAAGAGAGGAAAGACAGCATGTCCTTTTCACGAAGCTTTGACTGGGAGAAAAAGGGGAGGCCTTTCACATCACACACTCTTTATGATTTTATGACCGTTTCCTAGGTTTGCCAAGACAGGGTACATCTGCTGGCCTTCTAGATATTTCAATTTGAGTTTTAAGTCAGCATATGTACATATTTTAATTATCTTATTTCCTGTCCTTCATTTAGAATATTTCTTCTGAAGATCCTTGTTTTAAACAAATACTATATAGAGAGAGTCCTTGGCACTGTGTATTAAGAGATTTTGATGTGAGCTATAGCAGCATAAACAACTACATTTTGGGCATTATCAGACTCAGTGATTATGAGATGCTTATTTACCATTTTTGCTCCCTTGTGAGCTCCTTGGCCACAAGGAACATAGCCATTAAAAGTAAAATCCTGTTCTTCCCTGTTTTTAGCACAGTGGCTGACACCACATGAGCACTTTATAGAAGCAGAATAGCTGAGTAGTTAGGAGTGTGGACTCTGAAGTCAGAGATTTGGTTTTAAGTATTGACTCTATGAACTTGGATACGGACCTTTGAGCAGGTGAATGTCACTGTCTGTTAAATGGGGTAATAATAGTATGTACCGTATGTGGTTGTTAGGTGTAAAAAGTAAAGTAAAGTAAAGCACTTAGCACAGTGCCTGGCACGTAGTAAGCTCTTGATAAATGGTTGCTGTTTATTTTATATAGTAATGTCTGCTTATTTAATAAACAGATGAATGGTTTGATAGCATTCCATGAGAGAGAGGTCTTACAATAAGTACTTTGACCCAGAAGAAGATATTGAAATAATCAGAAAATTATAAAAACCTCACTGTAATGAAAGGCTGTAAGACTGGTTTCACCCTCTATCCCGCAGAAGATCACATTTTCACCAGTGTTATTAGAAAGGGTGGGAAAAGGGCTCCACATCATGAATTCACTTAGATTTGTGTGTAGCTGAGAACACAGGCATGCCTGCGGGCATATGCGTTACAATGTGGAGCTGGAGCTTATGGCTGCTTGAAGCATCCCTGAAGCCTAGAGATATCCCCAGTTCTCCTCTGGATGTAGTGACAAGCAGATCTGCAGATGCAAGATGGTACTGGCAGAGGCTGAGCTGTCAAGCAAATAGTGATAAGTCTTTTGTCATTTAAACTCTCATTCATTGGGAGGGTGGGGGAGGGAGAATTGCCTTTTGTGCTAAAGCTGGAGCCAGAATCTGTGGATCTTATCACTAAACTTCCTTAGCTCTTGCAACATAAAGTGAGGACCTTCTTTGATAGTGGAACGCTCTTTTTTTTTACAGCTTCATTTGCAGCAGCAATGGAACTAAGATTAAATTCCATCTCTGAGGCCAAGAAAAGATAATTTATTAAAAGAGAATATCAGAACAGCTATTTAGCTGCAGCTAGTCAAACTCACCATAATAGTAGGGAGAAAAGGAAACCAGGAAGAAGTTTGGTTAATCTGTTAGTTTGCTAGGGCTGCCTTAACAAAGTAACACAAAGCAGGTGGCTTAAAGCAACAGAGACTTATTGTTTCACATTTCTGAAAGCTGGGAACCTGAAATCAAGGTGTCTGAGAACAAGGAGAAACGATGTGGCTCATGCTCAAAAGATGTGAATTCCCTGACGGGTTTCAAGGAAGCTTTGTCACAGGTGTTAACATTATCAATCCTCAGGCTCCAGTAGGTCTGGGGGCTACTTGCTCAGGGTCATCAAGTAGTTAACTTCTTCCATTTGGTGGGAGTTTCAGCTTCTGTAAAACAACTCAGGAAATGTGCATCAGATTCTGTTTTCTAGGTACTTGGTGGGGTGGGGGGAACGAAGTACTAACACAGAACTAAGATTCTGTGACTGCCATATGACTGATTTGCTGTTTAAATTCTTACCAGTTCTCTGGGCTCAACTGCTAGATGTGACACTATATGTTCACATCTTTTCAGTCATTAATTCTTGAGCCAGGCTTTTGTGACTCTGTGGAGGCCTGGGAGACTACAACTTTTCTACACAGAAGAGGTAAGCAGAGGACATGGTGGGGAGGGGTCTGTCCCAGGAAGGCCCCATAGGGTCCTGCTCAGTTATGCTCTCTGTGTCCAAATTTCCCCTTTTTATAAGGATACTAATCATATTGGATCAGGACCCACCTCATGCCCTCATATTAAATTGATTACCTCTGTAAAGACCCTCTTTCTATATAAAGTCACATTCTGTGGTACTTTCTGTGGTTAGTACATTCTGTGGTTAGGACTTCAACGTATCTTTTGGTGGGACATAATTCAACCCATAACAGTTAATAAAACAAAGCTTAAGTCTTCACATGTTTTGAAGGGTTCATGCTAACTGCATTAAGTACATTTTATTTAAGCTCAGGAATTTTTCCAAGTATTGCAGAATGACCAACTATAAAAGAGGTCAGCTTGAACTCTGGAATACTAGGATGTGAAAGAAAGAAATGTCCTCAGCAAAGAAACACAAGTATTTGCCTTAACAGCAGGGAGGACAGGAAGGATATTGATAACAAGTGAGTTAGCCTCTCTTCGGGGCCTTGGTGCCAGCACCAAGGGACCATTTGCGAGCTCCACAGCTGCTCTGACCACAAAGACCGCCTTCCAGAATCAGGCTGTGGGGAGCGGCTGGCCTTCTCTGTGAGGGCAGCTGGGCCCTGTTGGACACTGCCCCAGGATCGCCCACTTCACATTTCATTCTTTTCCAGGATGGTGGATGCTGAGGGTCTTCTGTCCCTGTCTGAGGATCATTTTATATGCAAATATACCACTCTCATAGGATGGTTGGGAGAGTAGCATGAGCTACTGAATGTAAAGCCATTAGTACAGGCTCTCCCAAATAGAAATGCTCAACAACAATTTGAGGTGAATTTTTAAATATAATCAACTATGAGAATAATCAAATTAGATTGAATTTCAAAAATCAAAAAATTGTTTTTAGTCAACACTTAGGAAAAATGATCAAAACAATGGTGTTTAAGAATGGCTGTTTAGGGTAGGCTAAGGGATCTTACATCCCAAGTAGATTCATATCTTTTGAAAACTAGAAATCATTGCATAACTATGACTCATTGCCTGTGTTGCAAATATGAAAACGTGCAAAATGAATGTAAGGAGGGAGTTTAAGGAAACAAGTGTTGATTGATATTCATTGAATTTTAAAACTGAAAGTCACCATTATTGATCTCATTAAGTACAGTAAATTTAATGAGGAGGAAAATAGTACTTTCCATTTTATAAAGACATGTGGAAAGCAGAAGTTTCTCAGACACAAAAGTTAACATCAGAATGATTTATTCTTAGCTACTATGTTAAAATTGTTTATCATACCATGCTTTCTGTATTTTGGTTTATTAAGGCTTTATGGACTAAGGGTTTTTTTGTTTGTTTTGTTTTCAGGTAGAAAGTGTTGAATCTTTAGCACTATTTAGAGTCAAATATAATTTTGTAATATTTGAACTAATATATATGTATTTAATTTATTTAAAATGCTGACTTACCTCCATATAGATTGATTGTTAAAAAAATGTCAGTAAGATACCAGGATATGAGAAATGAAGACAGAAAAATGAGAACAAGAAAGATAAATATAGGGAGTGGGCTCAGGGAAATTCTCTCATTTTAAGCTTCCTGGATAAATGCTCTACAATTTCCTGGCCCCAGGGAATGTGCTTTTATCTCTGCAGTTCTGTGTTTTCTGTAACTTGACTTATCATTTGTTCAGTAGATTATAAAGCATTGTTTCCTTGGTCTGCAGCACTGAGACTCTTGCCTTCCCCCCACCCTAGGAATTCTGCCTATAAATCACTGCATACAGTCCCTCTGAGATGGAGGCTAACTTCATGTCTATAGTTGCCTGATCTTTCATCAGAGGATGGAAACTTCAGTAACATGTCCTCCTGCTCTTCAAAGAACCAAGTTGAGATAAAAATTTTACCTCCTCAGACCATAACTAAAGAAAGAGTTCTTTGCTCTCTCTAGCTACTGTCAGTGTCAGTGCTGCTTATCAACAAATGTGTGCTTGGCAGTGGAAGGACGGAGGTTTGGATTATGCACCGAGGGCTATTGCAAGGCAGTGTAAATGTGGGGCCTCTTGGTACCTGAAGTCTTTAAAGCCAATTGTAACATCCTTTGTCTTTGCCCCTTCTCCTGGAATCCCTGTCCTAACCTCACTTTCAGTTCTTCCTCCTGTTACACTATAAGTTCCAGTCAACATAGCAGACCACGATTCCTTACAGTGTTGACCATTACAGCGGGCTTCTCAAGCCTAAGGCTTTGTCGTGTCAGCTTTGCACTTAAGGTGTGCACCTGCAGCTTGGGGGACAGCCTAGTACCAGTGTCTCAGTGAGAGGAATAACTGAGGTTACTGAACTAGTTACACAAATTTTATTTTTGCCTCTTGTTGACTCTCATTTTTTTTGAGGTAGCCCTGCCCCTGGGTAAAAACTTAGGCAGTCCCTTGATTTTTCTGGTCACTCTTGGTGACCAGGCATAAAACACATACTCAGATAAGTAAGTATAATATCCAATCCCATATAATTATCAAAACTCCCAACTTGATTTTAAGTTGAGGTGACTCTTTTTTCTCCAGTTTGGGATTGTGCAGGTTGTAGGTGGAAAGTCTATGATTGAGGAAGCGTGGAGTGTTCAGCTGGTTTTCTAAACTCTCCTCTTCTTCCCCCTCTGCATTCCCATGTGGTTTGGGAGGTGCGGGAGGTGAGAAGGAAGAGAGCACTGTTTACCAGTGCGCACTTCTGTGCAGGGTGTCCGTGTTCCACGGGCTTGGCAGGTGTTGAAAGTGGACTCTGATTCTTAGGGCTCCCCTGAAGGCTCTTCACAACCCCTCCCCCACCAGCCACTAAGCATCTCTTGCCTGCGGCTCTGAGGGAGGTTCGATGGATCTCTTCTCAGGCTGGACTCTAGCTCCTTCATCAGGCACTTAGTGGTAGCGCCAGAATTCTTCTGTTACATTCTTCCCTTACGTTCTTTCATACCTTTCTTCCTTTTATTTACATATTATATAAACGGAATTAGAAAAAAAATATTCAGCATAAACTGTAGGAAAATAAGTCAGATCTTGGGCACTGTCCAGAAAGTTTCTCGGTACGTTTATTTCTCTTGAGTTCTCATAGAAACAGATGGTGTCATTGCCCTGAAGACTCTAGACTCAAGTATGTGGAAAGTACATACTGCATCACCAGTGACTCTTGCAGCGCTTTTGATTCTATTAAGTTAATGTGGATTAAAGCACAGGCATCTCAATGAATTGTGCCATTTAAGGCAGTTGAAATCTTTAACTACAAAAAACAAACAAACAAACATGAACCAGTGTCCACATGAACATAGTCTTTAGTTACTCTTAGTGATAATCAGCCCGTGAGTGAGGTATCATCAATTCCATCTGATAGACAATGAAATCAGATTCAGAAAAGCTAATGACTTGGGTGAGGTCACCAAGCAATACTGTGGGACAGAACCAGAATGCACAGTCAGATCTTTCAGATTTGAAATTCCATAGCATTTATACTATACCCCACAGTGTCCTGAAATATACTAAAATAATAGAAGCCTTTAAGATTGTCAAATCTGGTCAAAAATTCCAAACATTCAGGTAAATACACAGAGGGAGGGGGCTAAGAAAACACCTTTGAGTGGGAGGCAGATGTGATTGTGGCCGTGTGAAGGTCACCAATTCATTGCACTTGGCTGAGTAGCTATAGGAGGACCATTCTTTGGGCAAAGAGCTGGGATCCCTGCTTAAACCTCTAATGAAGCTCTCATTAACTTTCTGCAAGCAAAAGTAGAGAACAGGGTATGTGAGCTGGCATTGTCATTGGGAAGCTTTAAGAAAATAATGTCAGTAATGTGTTGGGTGTAGAAGGAGATAGATGTAGCAAGTAAGAATGTCCTTTTAGGGAATTTTCAAAATAAAATAAAACAGGAAAAAATGTTCAAAGAGAGGTTGGTCTCTCTCTCTATATATATATATTTTGTATTTTAGATTTTTACAAGACTTAACTATGTTTATAGGCAGGGGAAGAAGGCACCTAAGATTTTTTTTTTTTTTTTTGCTGCACCGCGTGGCTTCTGGGATCCTAGTTCCCCGACAAGAGATTGAACCCAGGCCCAAGGCAGTGAAAGCACCAAGTCCTAACCACTGGACCACCAAGGAATTCCCACCTATGATGTATTTAGCTAGGAAGGAAGATCATGACATGAACTTGTCATAGCCTAGAGGCTATTGGATACAGATGACAGGGCTGGCCGTGAATATAAAAGACAAATTTTTTTTTGAATCACTGGTAGAAAGGCAAGCAAGTGAGAGAAACAGGGTGAGATGAAGAAGTTGAAAATTTTAAGTTTTCTGTATAATTAAGGTGACCACAAAATTTATCATCTAAACCGTCACTTTGAGAGTGACAGGGGTGCCCTCTGGAAGAGATGTCACGGTAATAAGCACAAGCCAAGGTTAAAGGAGATGTATGGTCATCCTCTGAGGACTTCAATCTTGTTATTAAAATTAATGCATCTCCCTTTCTTTTTGTTCCCCGAACATCCCTTACTCTATGATGTTTACCTCCTACCTGTTTGGTGTTTATTCTTCTATTTATTCGTTAAAAATATTTTTCAAAACCTTTTTATGTACAACACAATATTCATAGCACCCAGCAAAATAATTTTTTGGTAACATACCCTGTTAGACTTTTTGAACATGGATCTTCAATAAAAATAAATTTATTTGTTCACAAATTACATATACATGCCAGTGAATTAATATATCATGTCCATTTACTCGAAAAGAGAAGAGTTTAAAGTTGAGATAATGATGTAACACACAATATTTAAAAACTGTATATTCTTTAATGACAAAATCATTTTGTTCCATATGAAGTACTAAACTTATTAGTACTAAACTTTATTAATACAAATATTTTATACTAAATATAACAAATATTACAACCTATTACAAATATTCTGTTATTTTTGAAATTATTTATTTAAAATTTGAAACAGTGATTCACAAATTGGCTTCTAAGTAGACATACCTGGTTTTAATAATATGCACAACTAGAAAAAACACCCTCAAAAGCACAGTATATGCAAAAATGTAACACACTCTAAGGCAATATTTATAATGTTAGATATCAATCCATACCTCAAATAGGCTTGATAATTTTTTTTTTTGCCTCACTTTGAGTCAGAACCTATTGTGTCATCACGATGTAAGTGACTTATCCAGACCCTATAAAGGATAGCACATTATAATACAGTAAAAGCTAATGAATGAGTGAGGAGGCCACGGTCATCCCCACTGTCATCTTCCACAGCCCCTCTTCCCTCGGATACTTTGTGAACCGTGTATGGTATGTCGCTACTTGATCTGGACTAAAATGGTCCTACTGACAAGCATAAGTGCAAAAGAAATAGGAATAGGAATTTTAATGTCTTTCCTAGCAGGGTGACTTGCTCATACTTGGGGGTGCAGGCATGGACTTTGATGTCATACTGACCTTGATTCAAATTTTTGCACTAACACTTAGACGTTTTGTGATCTTGGACAAGTTACTTTTATCCCTCTGCAACTATTTGCTGTAAAATGGTGATAGTAATACTTGACTCAGGTTTGTTTGTTTGAGAATCAACTAAAACAGTGGCCATGAAAGAAATCCAGCCAAGAGCCTAATACAAGGCAGGTGCTCATTGACCCCTAGGCTGCCGCTCTCCATGAGAAGAATAATTCTTCTTGAATTATGGTTTTCTCAGGGTATATGCCCAGTAGTGGGATTGCTGCATTGTATGGTAGTTCTATTTTTAGTTTTTTAAGGAACCTCCATACTGTTCTCCATAGTGGCTGTATCAATTTACATTCCCACCAACAGTGCAAGAGTGTTCCCTTTTCTCCACACCCTCTCCAGCATTTATTGTTTCTAGA
>NC_041215.1:56866917-56867655 GCF_002837175.3 Physeter macrocephalus
TGTGAAATTTTTCATTCTAGTTCTGTGAAAAATGCCAGTGGTAGTTTGATAGGGATTGCATTGAATCTGTAGATTGCTTTGGGTAGTGTAGTCATTTTCACAATGTTGGTTCTTCCCAAGAACATGGTATATCTCTCCATTTGTTTGTATCATCTTTAATTTCTTTCATCAGTGTCTTATAGTTTTCTGCATACAGGTCTTTTGTCTTCTCAGGTAGGTTTATTCCTAGGTATTTTATTCTTTTGGTTGCAGTGGTACATGGGCATGTTTCCTTAATTTCTTTTTCAGATTTTTCATCATTAGTGTATAGGAATGCAAGAGATTTCTGTGCATTAATTTTTTATCCTGCTACTTTACCAGATTCATTGTTTAGCTCTTGTAGTTTTCTGGTAACATCTTTAGGATTCTCTTTTTTTTTTTTTTTTTTGCGGTACGCGGGACTCTCACTGTTGTGGCCTCTCCCGTTGCGGAGCACAGCCTCCGGACGCACAGGCTCAGCGGCCATGGCTTACAGGCCTAGCCGCTCCATGGCATGTGGGATCTTCCCGGACCGGGGCACGAACCCGTGTTCCCTGCATCGGCAGGCGGATTCTCAACCACTGCACCACCAGGGAAGCCCTAGGATTCTCTATGTATAGTATCATGTCATCTGCTTGTCAAAGCAAGTGACAGCTTTACTTCTTTTCTGATTTGAATTCCTTTTATTTCTTTTTCTTCTCTGATTGCTGTGGCTAGGAC
>NC_041215.1:56875164-56875610 GCF_002837175.3 Physeter macrocephalus
TTTCATTCTAGTTCTGTGAAAAATGCCAGTGGTAGTTTGATAGGGATTGCATTGAATCTGTAGATTGCTTTGGGTAGTGTAGTCATTTTCACAATGTTGGTTCTTCCCAAGAACATGGTATATCTCTCCATTTGTTTGTATCATCTTTAATTTCTTTCATCAGTGTCTTATAGTTTTCTGCATACAGGTCTTTTGTCTTCTCAGGTAGGTTTATTCCTAGGTATTTTATTCTTTTGGTTGCAGTGGTACATGGGCATGTTTCCTTAATTTCTTTTTCAGATTTTTCATCATTAGTGTATAGGAATGCAAGAGATTTCTGTGCATTAATTTTTTATCCTGCTACTTTACCAGATTCATTGATTAGCTCTTGTAGTTTTCTGGTAACATCTTTAGGATTCTCTTTTTTTTTTTTTTTTTTGCGGTACGCGGGACTCTCACTGTTGTCT
>NC_041215.1:56876028-56882358 GCF_002837175.3 Physeter macrocephalus
TGTGCTTTTCTAAGAATTTGTCCATTTCTTCCAGGTTGTCCATTTTATTGGCATATAGTTGCTTGTAATAATCTCTCTTGATCCTTTGTATTTCTGTAGGGTCAGTTTTGATTTCTCCTTTTTCATTTCGAATTCTACTGATTTCAGTCTTCTAACTTTTTTGCTTGATGAGTCTGCTTAATGGTTTATCAATTTTGTTTATCTTCTCAAAGAACCAGCGTTTAGTTTTATTGATCTTTGCTGTTGTTTCCTTCATTTCTTTTTCATTTATTTCTGATCTGATCTTTATGATTTCTTTCCTTCTGCTAAATTTGGGGTTTTTTTTGTTCTTCTCTCTCTAATTCCTTTAGGTGTAAGGTTAGGTTGTTTTTTTGAGATGTTTCTTGTTTCTTGAGGTAGGATTGTATTGCCATAAACTTCCCTCTTAGAACTGCTTTTGCTGCATCCCATAGGTTTTAGGTCATTGTGTTTTCATTCTCATTTGTTCTAGGTATTTTTTGATTTCCTCTTTGATTTCTTCAGTGATCTCTTGGTTATTTTGTAGTGTAATGTTTAGCCTCCATGTGTTCGTATTTTTAAATTTTTTCCCTGTAATTCATGTCTAGTCTGATAGCGTTGTGGTTGGAAAAGATAGTTGATATGATTTCAATTTTCTTAAATTTACTAAGGCTTGATTTGTGACCCAAGATATGATTTATCCTGGAGAATGTTCCATGAGCACTTGAGAAGAAAGTGTATTCTGTTTAATTATCTATATGTATGTTCCTATTTCCATTTTCTTAATTGTTTTGGTTTTGTTATTGTAGGTCTTTTCCTTCTCTTGTGTTTCCTGCCTAGAGAAGTTCCTTTTGCATTGTTGTAAAGCTGGTTTCGTGGTGCTGATTTCTCTTAGCTTTTGCTTGTCTGTAAAGGTTTTAATTTCTCCATGAAATCTGTATGTGTCCCTAGGTCTGAAGTGGGTCTCTTGTCGACAGCATATATATGGGTCTTGTTTTTTTTATCTGTTCAGCCAGTCTATGTCTTTTGGTTGGAGCATTTAATCTATTTACATTTAAGGTAGGGTTCGATATGTATGTTCCTATTTCCATTTTCTTAATTGTTTTGGTTTTGTTATTGTAGGTCTTTTCCTTCTCTTGTGTTTCCTGCCTAGAGAAGTTCCTTTTGCATTGTTGTAAAGCTGGTTTCGTGGTGCTGATTTCTCTTAGCTTTTGCTTGTCTGTAAAGGTTTTAATTTCTCCATGAAATCTGAATGGGATCCTTGCTGGGTAGAGTCATCTTGGTTGTAGGTTTTTCCCTTTCATCACTTTAAATATGTCCTGCCACTCCCTTTTGGCTTGCAGAATTTCTGCTGAAAGATTAGCTGTTGACCTTATGGGGGTTCCCTTATATATTTTTTGTTGTTTTTCCCTTGCTGCTTTTAATATTTTTTCTTTGTATTTAATTTTTGATAGTTTGATTAATATGTGTCTTTGCATGTTTCTCCTTGGATTTATCCTGTATGGGACTCTCCGCTTCCTGGACTTGATTGACTATTTTCTTTCCCATATTAGGGAAATTTTCAACTATAATCTCTTCAAATATTTTCTCAGTCCCTTTCTTTTTCCCTTCTTCTCCTGGGACCCATATAATTCGAATGTTGGTGCTTTGAATGTTGTCCCAGAGGCCTCTGAGACTGTCCTCAATTCTTTTCATTCGTTTTTCTTTATTCTGCTCTGCAGTAGTTATTTCCACTCTTTTATCTTCCTGGCCACTTATCCGTTCTTCTGCCTCAGTTATTGTGCTATTTATTCCTAATACAGAACTTTTAATATCATTTATTGTGTTGTTCATCATTGTTTGTTTGCTCTTTAGTTCTTCTAGGTCCTTGTTAAACGTTTCTTGTATTTTCTCCATTCTGTTTCCAAGATTTTGCATCATCTTTGCTATCATTACTACAAATTCTTTTTCAGGTAGACTGCCTATTTCCTCTTCATTTGTTTGGTCTGGTGAGTTTTTGCCTTACTCTTTCATCTGCTGTTTATTTCTATATCTTCTCATTTTGCTTAACTTACTGTGTTTGGGTTCTCCTTTTCACAAGCTGCAGGATCGTAGTTCCCTTTGCTTTTGGTTTCTGCCCCCTGTGGCTAAGGTTTGTTCAGTGGGTTATGTAGGTTTCCTGGTGGAGTTGTCTGGTGCCTGTGTTATGGTGTAGAGGCTGGATCTTGTCTTTCTGGTGGACAGGACCACATCCTGTGGTGTATTTGGGGTGTTTGTGAACTTATTATGATTTTAGGCAGCCTCTCTGCTAATGGGTGGAGTAGTGTTCCTGTCTTGCTAGTTGTTTGGCATGGCGTGTCCAGCAGTGTAGCTTGCTGGTCATTGAGTGGAGCTGGGTCTAAGCATTGAGATGGACATCTCTGGGACAACTTTCGCTGTTTGATATTACACGGAGCTGGGAAGTCTCTGGTGCACCAATGTCCTGAACTCGGCTCTCTCACCTCAGAGGTACTGGCCTGACACCTGGCCAGAGCACCAAGACCCTGTCAGCCACAAGGTTCAGAAGAAAAGGGGAAAAAGAAAGAAAGAAAGAAAAATAAATAAAATTATTAAAATAAAAAATTATTTAAAATAAAAAGTAATTAAAAAAGGAAAGAAAGAAAGAAGAGAGCAACCAAAGCAAAAAACTAATCTACCAATGATAACAATTGCTAAAAGCTATACTAAAAAAATAAACAAAAAACCAAGCAATCAGACGCACAAAAGAGAAAAAGGAAAAAAAATATATATCTATATATTTTTTTAAAAGGCAGAGAGCAACCAAATCAATAAACAAATCTACCAGTGATAATAAACTCTAAATACTAAACTATCTATAAACATAAAACCAGAAACAAATTATATGCAGAAAGAAAACCCCAAGTCTACAGTTGCTCCCAAATCCACTGCCTCAATTTTGGGATGATTCATTGTCTATTCAGTTATTCCAGAGATGCAGGGTACATCTAGTTGATTGTAGAGATTTAATCCGGAGCTCCTGAGGCTGCTGGGAGAGATTTCCCTTTCCCTTCTTTGCTTACAGACCTCCTGGGGTTTAGCTTTGGATTTGGCCCCGCCTCTGCGTGTAGGTCGCCTGAGGGCATCTGTTCTTAGCTCAGATAAGATAATCAGTAGCAGCTGATTGGGGGCTCTGGCTCACTGAGGCCCAGGGCGAGCCTGCAGCGGCAGAGGCCAGTGTGACATTGCAACAGCCTGAGGTGCGCCGTGTATTCTCCCAGGGAAGTTGTCCCTGGACCACGGGACCCTGGCAGTGGCGGGCTGCACAGGCTTCCGGAAGGGGAGGTGTGGAGAGTGACCTGTGCTTGCACACAGGCTTCTTGGTGGCTGCAGCAGCAGCCTTAGTATTTCCTGCCCATCTCTGCGGTCGGCGCTGATAGCCGCAGCTCGCGCCCGTCTCTGGAGCTCATTTAGGTGGTGCTCTGAATCTCCTCTCCTCACGCACCCCGAAACAATTGTCTCTTGACTCTTAGGCAGTTCCAGACTTTTTCCCCGGAGTGTCTCCCAGCTAGCTGTGGTGCACTAACCCCCTTCAGGCTGTGTTCACCCAGCCAACCCCAGTCCTCTCCCTGGGATCTGACCTCCGAAGCCTGAAGCCGAAGCCCGAGCCTCAGCTCCCAGCCCCCACCCATCCGGGCGGGTGAGCAGACAAGCCTCTCGGGCTGGTGAGTGCCGGTTGGCACCGATCCTCTGTGCGGGAATCTCTCTGCTTTGCCCTCTGCACCCCTGTTGCTGCACTCTCCTCCATGGCTCTGAAGCTTTCCCCCCCACACGCCCCCCGTCTCCGCCAGTGAAGGGGCTTCCTAGTGTGTAGAAACCTTTCCTCCTTCACAGCTCCCTCCCTGAGAGGCAGGTCCCATCCCTATTCCTTTGTCTCTGTTTTTTCTTTTTTCTTTTGCCCTACTCAGTTACATGGGGAGTTTCTTGCCTTTTGGGAAGTCAGAGGTCTTCTGCCAGCGTTCAGTAGGTGTTCTGTAGGAGTTGTTCCACATATAGATGTATTTCTGATGTATTTGTGAGGAGGAAGGTGATCTCCACATCTTACTCCTCCACCGTCTTGAAGGTCTTGAAATTTGGCATATTTGACAAGCTATTTTGAGTAGCTTTAAGTTGATTTTCCTAGAATGGCAGTTAGCAGACCTCTGTTCTGTATTAGAAAACCAGCAAGGGGACCTCTCTCCAGATTCATATATGCCACACATTTCTCCTAGGACTCATCATCTAGAAAAACCCATGAGGTCTCATTCATAGTAAAAACTCAAATTCCATTAGTTTTACTGGCCTTCCTCACCTGTTGGCAAAGGACGTTCAGCCCCCTGCCAGCCCACTCACCAGTATTTCTGGGACTCTCTATGGGGTGTCTTAAATGGGCTCCCAGAAGTTTCACCCTGGACACACCCAGCAACACTGGGCAATTTTGTCCTCCCATTGCTCTTCTGTGCACAGTGCTTCCCCGACATGGCTCTGCATACCCTCTCCTGGCCTTGGCGTCCCCTTTCTCCATGTTCCTTCACTGCCATTCCAGTCCCTCCTGTGGCTCTGCTCTGCACAGTTATCAGCTGGACTGCTAAGAAGACCTGAGGCTCCATCACACCAGATCTACCTGGTCAGTGTCAGGGGAATGAGGAAGGGTAGGAAGTGAGGAAGGAGATAGATTTTTCTCCCCTTTGCCTAATGTTGTGGTAGGGTAGGATCACAACAGATGTATTGTACAATTTAATAGAAATAATTATTTTAATTAGCAATTATAGATCCATCTCGCTTTCTTGGGCTTATATATTTATGTCCAGGAGGCTAGGGCAGGGACAAGTTGGAAATGTGTGTACCGCAATGTACCCAGTATCCCTACTACATTCTGATACCTAAGCCTTTGTAATAGGATCAGCTCACCTTCACCTTTTCCCTTAGCGTAAGCTTCCTACAAGTAGACTTTTCAGCCTCCATCCAGAAAACCTTTGGGCCGTCAGATTTTCTTGCTATACCCAGATGTGCCTGAGCCCTAGAAGGGAGTGCGGCTTGAGTTCTGGTTCCAAGGGATTTCTTGATGTCATGGTGAGAAACTTTGGGGAATACCGTCCCTCCATGTCACCAGAAAGCAAAAGCATCAACTTCATTCTCATTCTGAGCTTCATCCTTGTCATAATTATAACCATCATCAGCCTAACAGCTACTGTTTAAGTGCTTCTGACCAGCCGGATGCTGTACACAGCACTATTTAACTAGGCGGAGCATGATTTAATTTCTAACATAAGACTTGCTTTGGCAGACCTGAAGCACAGCAGGTGAACAGAGCCCAAGTACAGGATGAGTTTCTACCATGTCAGGTTCTCTTCGTAGCCTCAGACTTTACTATAACCTACCATACTAGTGAGAGGAGGTATGAAGTGAGGAACAAGAGGCATAGACCATAGGGTGTAGACTAGAGAAGCTGTAACATAACTTGTATACATTTGAGCCACCAAAAGCATTTAAGAGAGGAGACTAAAAATGTACTTTTAGGCTTCCCTGGTGGCGCAGTGGTTCAGAATCCACCTGCCGATGCAGGGGATGCGGGTTCGTGCCCCGGTCCGGGAAGATCCCACATGCCGCGGAGCAGCTGGGCCCGTGAGCCATGGCCGCTGGGCCTGCGCGTCCGGAGCCTGTGCTCCGCAACAGGAGAGGCCACAACAGTGAGAGGCCCGCCTAGCACACACACACAAAAAATGTACTTTTGGTGCCGAATGATGAAGCCTTCAGTTTCACTATTATTTTCACAAATTTATTCTACATAATTCATTTAAAGGGCAAAAGTAACTTATTTTTGTGCATTGTACATGTTAATGAAATGCGCTGGAAGCATCAGCATCTCCTTATCTTTCCCTCCCTTGGAAAAAGCAATATAAAATGAACACTCTGACATTGAAATGAGTAATTAATATGCAGCTTATTTAGTCAAGTATGAATCAGCATTTTGATGATGTCTTGTGAGGATAGGATTATAATTGGCAGGATTTCTGCCTTAAAGTTGATAATTCTGAATTCTAGAAAGAGCAAATGCATTACCTAGTGCTGTGAACTTGTCTTATAAAGCATACAGCCTTCCAAGGGACAAATAAAACTTATAAAAGAGACAAATTAATAAAAACTAATTAAATATATACTAGCTTTGGGCTTCCCTGGTGGCGCAGTGGTTGAGAGTCTGCCTGCCGATGCAGGGGACACAGGTTCGTGCCCCTGTCTGGGAAGATCCCACAGGCCGTGGAGTGGCTGGGCCCGTGAGCCATGGCCGCTGGGCCTGCGCGTCCGGAGCCTGTGCTC
>NC_041215.1:56884999-56888363 GCF_002837175.3 Physeter macrocephalus
AGATGCAGGGTACATCTAGTTGATTGTAGAGATTTAATCCGGAGCTCCTGAGGCTGCTGGGAGAGATTTCCCTTTCCCTTCTTTGCTTACAGACCTCCTGGGGTTTAGCTTTGGATTTGGCCCCGCCTCTGCGTGTAGGTCGCCTGAGGGCATCTGTTCTTAGCTCAGATAAGATAATCAGTAGCAGCTGATTTGGGGCTCTGGCTCACTGAGGCCCAGGGCGAGCCTGCAGCGGCAGAGGCCAGTGTGACATTGCAACAGCCTGAGGTGCGCCGTGTATTCTCCCAGGGAAGTTGTCCCTGGACCACGGGACCCTGGCAGTGGCGGGCTGCACAGGCTTCCGGAAGGGGAGGTGTGGAGAGTGACCTGTGCTTGCACACAGGCTTCTTGGTGGCTGCAGCAGCAGCCTTAGTATTTCCTGCCCATCTCTGCGGTCGGCGCTGATAGCCGCAGCTCGCGCCCGTCTCTGGAGCTCATTTAGGTGGTGCTCTGAATCTCCTCTCCTCACGCACCCCGAAACAATTGTCTCTTGACTCTTAGGCAGTTCCAGACTTTTTCCCCGGAGTGTCTCCCAGCTAGCTGTGGTGCACTAACCCCCTTCAGGCTGTGTTCACCCAGCCAACCCCAGTCCTCTCCCTGGGATCTGACCTCCGAAGCCTGAAGCCGAAGCCCGAGCCTCAGCTCCCAGCCCCCACCCATCCGGGCGGGTGAGCAGACAAGCCTCTCGGGCTGGTGAGTGCCGGTTGGCACCGATCCTCTGTGCGGGAATCTCTCTGCTTTGCCCTCTGCACCCCTGTTGCTGCACTCTCCTCCATGGCTCTGAAGCTTTCCCCCCCACACGCCCCCCGTCTCCGCCAGTGAAGGGGCTTCCTAGTGTGTAGAAACCTTTCCTCCTTCACAGCTCCCTCCCTGAGAGGCAGGTCCCATCCCTATTCCTTTGTCTCTGTTTTTTCTTTTTTCTTTTGCCCTACTCAGTTACATGGGGAGTTTCTTGCCTTTTGGGAAGTCAGAGGTCTTCTGCCAGCGTTCAGTAGGTGTTCTGTAGGAGTTGTTCCACATATAGATGTATTTCTGATGTATTTGTGAGGAGGAAGGTGATCTCCACATCTTACTCCTCCACCGTCTTGAAGGTCTTGAAATTTGGCATATTTGACAAGCTATTTTGAGTAGCTTTAAGTTGATTTTCCTAGAATGGCAGTTAGCAGACCTCTGTTCTGTATTAGAAAACCAGCAAGGGGACCTCTCTCCAGATTCATATATGCCACACATTTCTCCTAGGACTCATCATCTAGAAAAACCCATGAGGTCTCATTCATAGTAAAAACTCAAATTCCATTAGTTTTACTGGCCTTCCTCACCTGTTGGCAAAGGACGTTCAGCCCCCTGCCAGCCCACTCACCAGTATTTCTGGGACTCTCTATGGGGTGTCTTAAATGGGCTCCCAGAAGTTTCACCCTGGACACACCCAGCAACACTGGGCAATTTTGTCCTCCCATTGCTCTTCTGTGCACAGTGCTTCCCCGACATGGCTCTGCATACCCTCTCCTGGCCTTGGCGTCCCCTTTCTCCATGTTCCTTCACTGCCATTCCAGTCCCTCCTGTGGCTCTGCTCTGCACAGTTATCAGCTGGACTGCTAAGAAGACCTGAGGCTCCATCACACCAGATCTACCTGGTCAGTGTCAGGGGAATGAGGAAGGGTAGGAAGTGAGGAAGGAGATAGATTTTTCTCCCCTTTGCCTAATGTTGTGGTAGGGTAGGATCACAACAGATGTATTGTACAATTTAATAGAAATAATTATTTTAATTAGCAATTATAGATCCATCTCGCTTTCTTGGGCTTATATATTTATGTCCAGGAGGCTAGGGCAGGGACAAGTTGGAAATGTGTGTACCGCAATGTACCCAGTATCCCTACTACATTCTGATACCTAAGCCTTTGTAATAGGATCAGCTCACCTTCACCTTTTCCCTTAGCGTAAGCTTCCTACAAGTAGACTTTTCAGCCTCCATCCAGAAAACCTTTGGGCCGTCAGATTTTCTTGCTATACCCAGATGTGCCTGAGCCCTAGAAGGGAGTGCGGCTTGAGTTCTGGTTCCAAGGGATTTCTTGATGTCATGGTGAGAAACTTTGGGGAATACCGTCCCTCCATGTCACCAGAAAGCAAAAGCATCAACTTCATTCTCATTCTGAGCTTCATCCTTGTCATAATTATAACCATCATCAGCCTAACAGCTACTGTTTAAGTGCTTCTGACCAGCCGGATGCTGTACACAGCACTATTTAACTAGGCGGAGCATGATTTAATTTCTAACATAAGACTTGCTTTGGCAGACCTGAAGCACAGCAGGTGAACAGAGCCCAAGTACAGGATGAGTTTCTACCATGTCAGGTTCTCTTCGTAGCCTCAGACTTTACTATAACCTACCATACTAGTGAGAGGAGGTATGAAGTGAGGAACAAGAGGCATAGACCGTAGGGTGTAGACTAGAGAAGCTGTAACATAACTTGTATACATTTGAGCCACCAAAAGCATTTAAGAGAGGAGACTAAAAATGTACTTTTAGGCTTCCCTGGTGGCGCAGTGGTTCAGAATCCACCTGCCGATGCAGGGGATGCGGGTTCGTGCCCCGGTCCGGGAAGATCCCACATGCCGCGGAGCAGCTGGGCCCGTGAGCCATGGCCGCTGGGCCTGCGCGTCCGGAGCCTGTGCTCCGCAACAGGAGAGGCCACAACAGTGAGAGGCCCGCCTAGCACACACACACAAAAAATGTACTTTTGGTGCCGAATGATGAAGCCTTCAGTTTCACTATTATTTTCACAAATTTATTCTACATAATTCATTTAAAGGGCAAAAGTAACTTATTTTTGTGCATTGTACATGTTAATGAAATGCGCTGGAAGCATCAGCATCTCCTTATCTTTCCCTCCCTTGGAAAAAGCAATATAAAATGAACACTCTGACATTGAAATGAGTAATTAATATGCAGCTTATTTAGTCAAGTATGAATCAGCATTTTGATGATGTCTTGTGAGGATAGGATTATAATTGGCAGGATTTCTGCCTTAAAGTTGATAATTCTGAATTCTAGAAAGAGCAAATGCATTACCTAGTGCTGTGAACTTGTCTTATAAAGCATACAGCCTTCCAAGGGACAAATAAAACTTATAAAAGAGACAAATTAATAAAAACTAATTAAATATATACTAGCTTTGGGCTTCCCTGGTGGCGCAGTGGTTGAGAGTCTGCCTGCCGATGCAGGGGACACAGGTTCGTGCCCCTGTCTGGGAAGATCCCACAGGCCGTGGAGTGGCTGGGCCCGTGAGCCATGGCCGCTGGGCCTGCGCGTCCGGAGCCTGTGCTC
>NC_041215.1:56888452-56909737 GCF_002837175.3 Physeter macrocephalus
TATATATATATATATATACATATATATATATACTAGCTTTGAAATATTTAGGTCATTATAAATTTGTGGCAGCTCTTGAATTATTCAAAACAATCATTTTAAAAAGCCAATTTAGGAATTCTCTTCTGTGATATGCTGTAAGATTAGTGGATTCTTCAGGATTCACCCACCATTTTCTCATTGACCTCATAATAATTATAATTCAAAGTGCTGGTTGACTTTTCTAGTTACCTGATTTGTTAGGACTTCTGCAGTTCTTAGAGAAAGCTCATTCAACCACACCTAGTTTGGAATCCATGTCTCTTTCATGAACATAGCTTGTTCTCACCCTTGGAAACAAATTTAATTTTTGAGCCATTTATGGTCCCTCACTCTAACATGCCTTCCTCTCATTTCCCCATCAAATCATTTATTTACCTCTTTGTTTAGAAACTCTCCTCCAGCTTCCGCAAAGTTCTTCCTGATTAATCCTCTGTGACCCTAATGTCTGCTAGGAAGGATTTAGCAAGTGTGTTTTTTGGAACACAACACTTCTGTGATGCTCTGGGTAAAAGGTTTCATAAATAAAGAACTGAGGGAAGTGTAGCTTCTGTTATCCCTCTCTGGGAGACTTGCAGCATGTTTTAAAAGTTCTGCTATAAGAAGCTTATCTTGATTAACTTATTTGATCACACATTTATATCCCTAGGAGTTGTTGTTCTGTAGAATGGGCTCTAGGATACAGCTGGTAATAAATTGGTATTAGGATTAAGTTTGCTGATATCATTTTCAGAGTATTTAGACATTTCTCCCTAACTTGATATAAAGTGCTTCAGTTTTGTTGTCCCATCTCCCCAAGCACCCACATGTACACTGCTGCAAGTGGGCTTTTAATTCACATGGACTGAATGAAAAATAGAAAGTTCTCGTGACAGATCTAAAAATTGCCATTCCTATCTGGATTTGAAAAGACTCCTCCTATCTTTATTAATATGACCTGGTGACTGCATCTTATGCTGACCCAGTCTGTCCCTTCTTTAATTCTCTAGTCACCACCTTAGTTACAAATGCTGCTAAGCATACTCAACTTCAAAGCCTTGTCACGGGCCTTTTATTTTTGCTCTTCTTGCTACAGCCTGGCCTTTCCCGGGTGTGCAAGTCACAGCTGGTAGTGATAGAGACCAGACGATACCCCAGCAACACATGAAAGGTTTTTACCAGGATGTGGTTTGATGGTTTTGCTTGGGTATTTTGTTGTTGTTATTTTTTCCTTTGGAATGTGAGTTGTGGCTAAGAATTATTTCCCTGATTACATTTTTGCTATCTCTCTGCATTTGGAGAGTTGAAAAATATACAGAGACATAAATAACATGCTTGTGAACTACTTCTCAAGCTAACTAATAGGCTCTTGTAGGTTGACTTTTAGCTGTGACCTTTTGTCTATTCAATCAATATGCTTTTATTATGTCCAAAGTATCATGCTGACATCTTGGTAATACCACTTTTACCAAGGCATCATTATTCTAGATCTTTAAAAAATGTAAATGTTTATAGACATAATTCAGTGAACATTACAGGAAAGATGCCCGCCCTCACACTGGTGTTCGCATCATAACGTGGTGGAGTGTGCATGAGTTTATGGTCACTAGCTGCAGTGCGCTGTGCACCATTCATAGGCTGTTAATATTTAAAATATTTATTGTGTTTTTCTCATTGTAGAATTGTTGAATGGTCATTGTAGAGAACTTGAACAATATAGAAAAGGACAAGGAAGAAATTAAAAATCATCCATAATCTCACCATCATATACATCTCACTATTCATTTCACAGCTGTGGGAAAGTAACGGTATATCTATAACTGACACTCAAGTCGTTAATCTCAGCATCATAACTAGATAGTCTGCCTGTTAGTAATATTTGCCAGACTCAGAACCTGGTAATGATTTCATACTCAGTGGTTCTAAACCTTGCAGTTATCTAGTCCTGAGATGTCTATTTTTTTTCTTTCTGTATTTGTACTTTCTTTAGGTTATCTTCACCAGTCCCCGGACTTAGAACTATGTATCTCTCCAACCCTGGCCACTCCCTGGAATCTTAACTCATGGACCAAACTGCCATCTTAGCATCTCCATTTAGATGTCTAACAGGCTCTCAAACTTAACAAGGCCAAAGCTGAAACCCTGATGTTCCTCTCTCCAGATTTTTTCCCAGGCAGTTTTCCACATCTTAATAAGGAGCATCACATCCACCCAGGGACTCAGGTCAGAGTCTGAGAAGTTGTTCCTGATTGCTCTCTTTCCCTCTCCCTTTCCCCTCATCTAGAAAGAGAAAGATTTGGGATAATGCCAGATTTCTCTGGGCCAGGCCATTATTGAAGAATGTAATTTATAGGGGTCAGTTCTCCCCCTGCTAGAAGGAAATGGAATCCTGTCAGCTCCCATGCCGGGGGTAGGTATGACTTTGGCAGAACAAATGTATTCCATATTGGAAGAAAGGCAGAACCCTTATGGATGACCCAGCAATATGTAGCAGACTTCAACAACTGCTGTTTTTGGCAGCAAAAATCAACCCCACGGGCTGAAATTTTCAAGTGGGGGCCTTCGGAGTAGCTGCCAATAAAGAGTGTTCAGCAAGCTGAGCAAAAAGCAAAGTTCCCCGTGAGCCAAGAAACTAGAGAACCTGGGTCAAAAGAGGTCAGAACCCAGAACAGTGGGTTGTCTTCTCGGGGTGATAGGTTAATCCATTTCCCTTCTTCTTCCACAGGAAACTTTCTGGAATAAGCTGTTGGGTAGGGGCGGCAGGGGAGGGGGCTGAGAAAAAAGTGGGAAGAAGGGAAGGTAGGGAGACACTGGCGCAGTGCTCTTCTGGGGGACAGTTGCTCTGGGAAGGACACTTTGTGTTGTGCAGACTGCCCTGCACACTGGGGGATATGAACGTCTCTGATCTTGAATGCTGGAAGTAAATGAGAGTAAAGGCCAGAAGTGTCTATTAGTCGTTGTGATAACTGAAAATGTCTCTACATAGTTCTGTGGATCTGGAGCCGTCCCCAGCTTCCTTGGAGTCTCTTGAGAGTCTCTTGGAATCTCTTTCCTTAGGAAGGAAAGAAATCTTAAGAGAGATTTGAAGGAAAGATATGTGTGTGTTTGTGCATTTGTGTGTATGTGTATGAGAGAGAGAGATTGATTGATTGATTGATTGATTGATTGATTAGGAAAGAAATCTTAAGAGAGATTTGAAGGAAAGATATGTGTGTGTTTGTGCATTTGTGTGTATGTGTATGAGAGAGAGAGATTGATTGATTGATTGATTGATTGATTGACTGATTGGTGAGAGAGCGATTTTTCCCATCTGGGGTGGTCAGACTTAGGATGTGGAGACTCTTGGGATCAAGAGCAACCTCTGCTTCAGGATCCTCAAGGATCCTAAGACAGGGCAGAGTGTCCATCACCAGGGTCCTAGGGGAGAACTCCTCCATCCTCAGCTGTCAGGGAGTTCTGGGGCCCAGCCAAGATTAGATTTGTTTTGCCATATGCAACTAAAATCCTGTTGGAGTAGGATTCTGTTACAAACGCTTAAATAGCCAGAGTGTGTGACACACAGGAACATCTGTGATGTCATTTTCTCTGTGATACATTCCACCGGCCTGAGTAATGCTACCTAAATAACATATGTTCTAGCTCTCTGCAGCCTGTGCTTGAGACTAGGAATCACTTTGCTGATCACACTCATATGGAAAGATGGGTACAAGGGATAATCTTAGACAGCTTAGACTCAAACCAGTCGTGAATATTTAATTTTATAAATACACCAACATGCAGCAAGCATCCCCTTAGGCTGGTTATTTCACTTTTCTGAACCTGTTTTCCTATCTGTAAAACAGGGCTATTGATACTTACTTTAAAATGCTGTAGGAAAGAACTGATAAAATAATTATGTAAATTATCTAATACAGATTTTGTGACTCTATAAACCTTAATTCCCCAACTAGCCAGATAGTCCTGGAGTAAGGAAATTACTTTGACCTTATATAGTTTTATAAAACTTTATCTTCTTCAGGTACTTTCCAGCCTTCCTCCTGACCTTCCCATGATTTTGCACAGCCACCACTAGACAACTCAGAAGAATGACTCTTACCCTTATCCAGGTAGATTACACATCACACTACAATTTAACCTGGAGCATCAGACAATATGGGGACGTGAGCAGGAGAAGGGGTTCTGTAATTTTTATAGAGCCGAAGAAAGGAGGCAGTATACATGTTAATCTGGGCATCAGATGCCAATTTTGTTCTAACAAATTGGTGGAAACAAAGAGGAAGGGAAAAAAATTGCACTCTAAACTGATTCAGGCAGCACCAGCATCTATACACCTCATTGCATGACTAAGCATTTGTTTGCTGTCCTGTAACCTAACCTTGCTGCCACATACCTTTAAATATCTGTGAAAAACTCAAATAATTGGAGAGATTCCTTAAGAGGCATGCAGAAGTTACAGAAGTCAAGGATGTCAGTAACAATATAAACATTAAGATGATAAAAATGAGGTTGGGATACTTGTAGTCAGATGTCAAAATGGAACGGGCTGTTAATGGTGCTTCCTTTAGCTGCTCTTCTCTCTTTCCCGCATCCTTTCTTATTTAGACAGTCTCATCTCTTTCCCCCAACCCCTGTCTCTTTGGTTTCTTTATCTTCTCCCAGAAACACAGCCTCTATACTCCCCCTACCCCCAGATATATCTTGAACACTACTAATATCCCCATATCACAGAATGGGTATTAAAAAGTATCTTTATAATAAAGTTCATATAGAACGTGAAGCTAAAAAAATAATTACAAGAATTACTGAAGCAAAAAATGTACTAAGGTCCCAATGTTCTCACTTACTAATTAACCCAGACAAAGGCACACTTTCCAAAACTGCCTTCATTTCATGTAAAAGTGCCAAAATTAATGAACTATTCAGCTAATCTACCTCAGCTGGAGTCTCAAAAATATGGTACCTAGTTCTTAGCAGAAGTACTTTTTCTTTTTAATAAAGCAGAAAAACTGGGAAATGAGCCAATGGCTTCTGCCTCTCCTCCGATATCTTCTGTCTTGGCCCCGAGGTTATATATACTCATTGCAGACACAGGCACAGACATAGATGACCTCATAGGGGCTGAAAAAGAAATTAGAAACAGCAAGGGAGGCAAAAAAATAAACAATGGATCATTGCTGAGATTTGTGTCATATTTGAGCAAAGTAATAATAGCTGAGCATTAATTGGATACTCATCATATATGTGTGAGCCCCTGTGCTGAGTGCTTTTCAGGCATTATTTATCTGTTTCTCATGCAGCTCTAAAAGGTAGGTAATGATGATAATAGCAAACATCCAAGTGGCATGTATTATGTGTTAGGTAGAGTTCTAAGCACTTTATAAATGTCAGCTCATGAGATCTTTGTAACAATCACGTGAGATAGGTACTATTAGTATTCCTGTTTTACATATAAGGAAATTGAGGCACAGAGAATTTCAGCAACTTGTCCAAGATCATAGTTGATAAGTAGTGGACCTAGAATTTTAACCTAGGAAGAGTTGGTATCAAATAGTGCAGGGACCACTAAGTGATAGTATTATTAGCCTAATTTCTCTGAGGTTAAAAGGATGATTGGCATTTTATACCCAAAGGTTTTGTATACTTGGTACCTGAAATTTATGTCTTCTGAGTTGCCAAGATTAATATTGTTGAAGAGAGAGGAAAGACCAAGGTGACCTCAACTAGGGCAGGAATGGGGGGTAATATGTGGAGAAGATGGGTGAAGATGTGCCTTGTGAAGGCAAAGAAGGTGACAGAAAACCAGGAAACATGCACCCTATTTAAGGACACACTCTAGCTGATTTTAGGTGGGAAATGCACTTTGTATGACTTGACAGTGTCTTCAGCCTTGGTCGCTGAGAGATTGATTCTGAGTTGCTTGGTAGCTGCACTGTGTCCAAATAGCCTCATCTTATCTAGATTGGATACCTAAGTGCTGCTCTTGTCCTTCTAGCATTCTTTCTCCACCTAACAGCCAAGAGGGAGCTTTTAAAAGTGTAAATCAAATTATGAGGCTCCCCTGTTGGAAATCACCCAAAACCTTCCATCCCACTTGGAATAAAATGCAGACTCCTCTTTGGGGTTCAGGGCCCCATATGACCCACACTTTCCCTAGCTAGGTGGGACATTTTAGTCTTGAAAAGGATGTTACAAAATGGGTATACATTACTTGGCTAAAATGTTCTCCTTAATATAATATTATGCACTATCCAACATGATGGGGAAATTTGCATTCATATGCTTAGTAGTTTTCAAAAATTTAACTGAAAAAAAACACACAGTTTTTTTTCTCAAATAGTTATTTAATTCCAATGTTTGCCCCTTGTACTGCCCCATCACTAGAAAGCTCATAGTTGTAAAATCATAACTTGGTTTCAATGTACTAAGCCAAAAATACATTTCAAGTCCTTGCTTGAAAAGCAGTGATGCATCCTGCATATTAAATATCTTTCAGAGTTGCCTCTGAAGAAATTATAGGTTGAATGTGAAGGGAATCAGAATATGCCACCCCCAGATTTGCCACTTTGGCATAGGAATTCTTTTGAGCCAAAGACAACTGAGAATCAACAGATCAGGAAGAGTTCTCTGCTTTCCTTTTATTTACCTAAAATGAAGGCATAAATTTCCCTTTGAGGAAGGAACTTCTCTTCCCTCCCTCCCCCACCCAAGTACCAGGGAGAGAAGAGCAGACTCATCCCGGAAGATGGGGAATTAACACCAAGAGAAGCTTGCAGAAAGAGACCTTCCTAGTATAGAGCTTCTTTTCCATTAGTTCCCCCATATATTTCCTAGTTACTTCCTTACAATGTATTGACCCCTGAAGCCCAAATAAGGTCTAAGCTGTGAGTCTAAGTGCTTCTTTGATTTTCATTTCTTTTCTGTGAGCTCCATGCATGTAAATATTAATGAAAGTTGTATACCTTTTCTCCTGTTAATTTGAGGGGCCCCAATCACTACCTAAGAAGGTAAAGGAAAAGTTTTTCTTTCCCAGCAAATGCATTTATAATTGTAACATCCAAACATTCATTTTTAAATGAAACCAAGAGACATGTGATATCACACTGCAAAGGAAGTGCTCGACTATAGTCAGAGCTAGCAAAGGGGTGTCAGAAAAACTTAACCTTTCATCCACATCCACGGCATAACTGGAGGATTTTTCAGAGAAGTAGTTAGAGTTGTTGATGAACTTTGGATCCTTTCCCCTTCCTCTAAAAAGAGGTAAGGAGTGGGAGTACATGAGTACTTCCTTCTTTCTCTCCATTCAAGAGAGATTTAAAGGTGTCAAATACAAGCGAATTCAGACTTAAGTAGGGAGACACCTTATTTGGAAATTTTTGCAATAGGGAGAATGTTCTGATCTCAGGATGTGCGAGGGTCTCAAAATTCAATAGAAAAAGGATTTTCTTTTATAGGGGATAGTAAACAGGACTAGCAGGAACTCTGTGGGGAGCAGGGCAAGTGGTGAGGGTAAGCAGATAGCATGATCAGGGAAGTTTAACAGGAAATGTTTCTCTATGTGATTAGCTGATTCTCATAATGATGCTGTTAAGGGGAGTGTTTTGCTTTAGTGCTTTCTCAGACTTGGGGACAAGCCAGAGTTTAGGGGCATATAGGGAAGAGAGAAGCCTGACCAAAGTCTGGTCAAGCCACAGTTTAGTGGGTAAGTGATGGGCAATTGCAAGCCCTTGGTCAAAAGGAATCACTAGAAGAGCTTAATGCATTTTGGCAGAGAGACTGTGGACTGGGCTCTGCTTTCTGTGAGAAATAAGTAAAGTGAGAGGCTGGCTTCATTGTCCTACCCTTTGGAAAATAACCGCACTTACAGACTTAGTTGGGAGAAATGTGTGAGTTTTCCTTGGGCTTATTGCAAAAGAATTCTTAACTCAGAGGACCATCAGGAAGAACAAATGGACTTCAGTCGAGAGAAGCTGATGGTATTGCTGGATTCTTAAAGTTTGAAACAGAAGGGTAGAAATGTGTTAGTCTTTAGCAAAGGAATAGCAGGTTGGAGATCCTCAGAGATTGGGGTCTACAAAGAACTCATAAAGGAACTTCATAGAGAACAAATTAGTTTTCAACACTTACCAAGTTCAGAAAGCTCCGATGCCAGATCAATACAACAATACCAATTAGGTGTGAACTTCGCTGTGCCCTGCGTTCCTTCTATTCCTCTGCTTCTTCTCTAGATGTCATAAATCAGTGAGCATAATGTACAAGGAAGAGGAGAAACCTGGCTACTGAAAG
Organism: Physeter macrocephalus; assembly: GCF_002837175.3. Taxonomy (NCBI): domain Eukaryota; kingdom Metazoa; phylum Chordata; class Mammalia; order Artiodactyla; family Physeteridae; genus Physeter; species Physeter macrocephalus. The sequence goes on from NC_041215.1 coordinate 56,896,754, forward strand.
GTTTTAAATTAAAAGTAAAATTGACTCCAAAGAACCAAACAGGGAAGGCAATGGCTTGGAGCAAGGAAGGCATGTATTCCCAACTTTGGGAATGAATATTCAACCCACAAGGTAGATTACCTAACTGTGTAAATGTTACTTATATAAAAGTGCTATCAAAATAAAGGATAAATTTCAACATGTGTGCAGCATTTTTATTTAATAAAAGTTTGTAATTTATTTTTAAAAGTTTATTAGCAGTGAGGTGGATGGGCCTTGAGTCTGTCATACAGAGTGAAGTAAGTCAGAAAGAGAAAAACAAATACCGTATGCTAACACATATATATGGAATCTTAAAAAAAAAAAAAGGTACTGATGAACCTAGTGGCAAGGCAGGAGTAAAGATGTACACATAGAGAATGGACTTGAGGACATGGGGGCGGGGAGGGGGAAGCTGGGGCAAAGTGAGAGTGGCATGGACGTATGTACACTACCGAATGTAAAACAGGTAGTTAGTGGGAAGCAGCAGCAGGGAGATCAGCTCGGTGCTTTGTGTCCACCTAGAGGGGTGGGATAGGGAGGGTGGGAGGGAGGCTCAAGAAGGAGGGGATATGGGGATATATGTATGCATATGGCTGATTCACTTTGTTGTACAACAGAAACTAACAGAGCATTGTGAAGCAATTATACTCCAATGAAGACGTTTTTTTTTTTAAAAAGTCATTGTCAACAATATTGTGTCCTTTAATCACTTCTAAGGCCTTGCCACCTGTTTATCTCCCTATACTATAATGGAGACAATGATTTCCCTTTTGTTTGGAGACTATTTTTGTTAACAGTTGGTTAATAAATAGTTCAGGCTGTTTAGAAAACTGTTGAGAAGCGTGGAAACCAAAGCAATCAAATGGCTGAGTCATCTGTTAGGATCCTCAAACCTTTTTGAATGCCTTTGGCTGGAGTCCCAATTAAGAGAGTATGATGAGTAATCACATCAATTCTCTTTCCGCCACACCAAGTACTCCTAGGATTGCATCTCATAGAAACTTCCTGTAGCTCCTGTCTACAATATTTTGAAGTTTCAATATTGATTTCTTCCTGAGGGGTTCCCTTGAGATATCGTGCTTACCTCATCCAATGCCAACACCCAGCTCACTTGAGGACAATCGATGATCTATTCTGGTCCTGATCAAATCGCTTGGTGTTTCTGTGATTATGCAGCCTCCCGGACTGGGAACAATCAGGCAGAGAATTATCAGGACATTGACAGATTAGCCTCATCAGTTACCTGCTGTGACCACAAGCATTCTGTATGTTAATAAGGAAAAAATAGCCTGCTGATTGTCATTTAAATTACATGAGGATATATTTGTCTTTTGGAACTCCAAGGCATTTAAATGTGATGTAAGATCAAAATTCATTAAAGAAAAAGAGGAGATGTTCCAGCAAACATTGCCCAAGAGGCTGACTATAATAACACTTGCACAGTGGAGAAGACAAATACATTTTGTGCTTAATCATTTTCAATATGGAACACAATTTAATCCAATCAGTATTTATTGAGCACTTACTATGGGCAGAACACTGTGTTAGGCCCTGCAGAAAAGAAAAAGAGATGTGGGGACCACAAATCTCAAGAGTCAATCATTGAAACCAACATGAAAATAAACATAGTCCAAGGCAGACTGTAACATATGATGCAAAAAAAAGAACCACAGAACGTCCAACCTGAAAAGACCACATTATGCTGGAGCAATTAGGAAAGTTCTTGTGGAGAGGGAAAATATCTGAGTAAGCTTTTTAGAAGATAAAAATCGGAAGAAAGGAATTACAAGTAGAAATACGTGCAACACAAAGGCATGAGAATGGGTGTGACACATGCTTGAAGGTGCTCCTATCACATCCTACCGGAACATACTTTTCCAGCACACACTGTGGCTTCTCACTGTCAGTTCTGAAAGTCTCCTGAGAGCTTTCTTTGACCATGGGGCATGCTTGGTGAGCGTGCAGGGCAGGCCAGAAGGACCTAGCTGGGAGTGGGAATGTCCTAAAGAAAAGGGAGATGCAACTTTGAGCTTGGTGTGTAAGATGGTTGCAGTTTAGGTGAACGCCGCAGATGACATTTGTGAAGCAAAGAGCAACATGAGCAAAGGTGGAAGAAAGAATAAGAAAATTTGTGTAGGTGACAGCGCGCATATTGGGTTGGCAGGAGCAGGAATCATTGAAAGTAGATTTGGAAAAGGGAAATGGACTCAGATCTGGCAGGGCTTTGGCTGACAGGGGGAGGCAATGTCCTCCAAACATTGTTCCAAGCTACCTACCATCTTCTCACTTATATGATGCAGCGGAATCCCAACCGGTCTCCTGGAATCCATTTGTACTGCTTACAACAGGGGAAGTGATATTTTAAAAAAAATTACTGAACTAAGCATGTCACTTCCCTGCTAAAACCCCTTCCTAGCTTTGCTTTGCTGTTAGGAGAAAGACAAAACCTTTAAGATGGCCTATGAGGCTCCTGGGTTCAGGTTTCTGCCGACCTCCACAGCTCCATCTCACCCCCTTCACACTCTATTCAGCTCTCCCCCTTTCACACTCTCCCCTCATGCTCTTTGTTCAGCCACACTGGCCTTGATTCAGTTCCTCGCATCAACCAGAAGCCGTGGCTTTTGTTATTTCCTCTGCCCAGAAGGCTCTTCCCCTTCACTTCTCTGACCTCATTAACCAATCTCTATCTTACATACTGCAGCTCGCATAAGACCTTCTAGGGGAAGCTTTCGCTTACTTCCTACACTAAATCTCCTGTTATAAGCTCACAAAACACCCTGTGCCTTTCTCTCATAAGTCAGAATCTCAGTCTGTGGTTACCTGCTTATATATTTGACTATTTTAATTCCGTTCTCTCCTACCGGACTGTGAGCACCCAGAGGGAAAAAACACATCTCTGCTCACCATTATATCTTCTGAACTTAGCACAGTGCCTGCCAGAGTTAACAAAGATCTCTTGGATGAATGCATGGTTGAATGAATGGGTTGGTGAATGAATAATAAGAAATCTATTAAAAATTTTGACCTTTTGATATCTGCTTTTTCATTATTATAAAGCTTGAGAAATGTTATTTGCTTGTTTTATTTAAGAGCTTCCTATGTCTTTCTTCAGCCAGTTAGCTTATTTTTAGAACTACTGTTCATGAGTTGGAAAACCAATTGTACAGCTAGCTACCCTTATCTTTTATTCCTGAGTCTTTCTTGTTTTAAAAATGAAGAGAGAAAAGTAAACACTCCAATTTTGTGGTTCAGTTCACATTTCAGTTTTTCTCTTCTCTGTTTTATTCTGAACATTGTAAGTGGTTTGAAAAACCAAGCTTTTGCATTTATATTGCTCTTTTCATCTACAGATTTATAAGAGCTTTAAAAACATGTATTAATACTTAACAGTAGCTTTCCAAACTTCAAAAATTTAGCCACATTAAAGCTCCTTTGAGATACAGATGCTGTTAACAGGTTCACAATACTGCAGCAACAATTTCAAGTACAAATTGGGGATTTTGATTAAACCCTCTAAATTGACTAATGGTGAATTCCTCCTAGACGCACCCAGCATTCTAAATCCAACAGTAATGATGTCTCTTCAAAGAATACATGGATTTAGAAAGCTCTAGTTTGAAAACTCAAGGATTTGAAACATTTGCAAATAAAAAAGGGCAGGATAACAATTACTCTTCTATTTCTAACTTCTTGAGAAGTGTCATTGGATTTTTAGCCCTACATTTTTTCCTAATATATACAAATAAAACTATAAATTTTCCTTCAAGCACAGGTTTTTGCTATACCCTGTGAATTTTGATATGCCATATTTCAGTTATTTTTCACTTCAAAACATTTTCTAATTTCCATTGGAACTTCTTTCTTTGACCCATGGGTTCTTTACAAATGTATTGCTTAGTTTCCAAACATTTGGCCATTTTCTAGTTACCTTTTTATGTTATTATTGATTTCAGTTTTAATTCTACTGTGATAAGAGAACATTCTCGGTATGATTTCAGTCCTTTGCAGTTTAAGACTAGCTGCATGGTCTATATGTACATTTTTGTAAATGTTCTGTGGGCATTAAAATGAATGTTCTTAAAAGTGTGTATTATTATACATATGTCAATTAGATAAAGTTTATTAGTTGTGTTATTCAGATCTTTTATATCCTTCCTAATTTATTTTAGTCTATTTTAACAGTTACTGAGAAATGCTTACTAAAATCTCCAACCAGGGCTTCCCTGGTGGCGCAGTGGTTGAGAGTCCGCCTGCTGATGCAGGGGACACGGGTTCGTGCCCCGGTCCGGGAAGATCCCACATGCTGCGGAGCGGCTGGGCCCATGAGCCATGGCCGCTGAGCCTGCGCGTCCGGAGCCTGTGCTCCGCAACGGGAGAGGCCACAACAGTGAGAGGCCCGCGTACCGCAAAAAAAACAAAACAAAACAAAACAAAAAAATCTCCAACCATAGTTGTGCATTTTCCAAATTTTATTAATTATGCCAGTTTTTACTTAACATATTTTGTTAAGCTATTGTTGCATACACATTAAGAATTATATCTTCTGGGAAGGTTGGCACTTTCAACATCATATATTCTCTCTGTCACCTTTCTTTAGCCTCTCTTTTTTTGTGATTTTAACATAGCTACATTAGGGCTTCTTTTTTGGTGGGAAAGTAATTTTATGTGGTTTTTTATTTCCATCCTTTTACTTTCAACTTGTCTTCTTATATTAAATGTGTTTCTTCTAAGCAACATATAGTTTTTTGTTATCTAGTCTTACAGTCTTTTCCTTTTAATTAGAATATGTGCTTCATTTACATTTAATGTATTTGTTGATATATTTGAGTTTTCTCTTTGTCACACCTAATATTCATTCCTGGTTTCTCCTTTCAAGTTATCTTTTGGGTCAATGTAGTATTTTCTTTTATTTTCCCATTTCTTTATCTCTGTTGCCTTGTTAACACATTCTTTCATCATTCATTTAGTAGTGACATTAGAGATTATAATATGCATCCTTAACTTTTGTTAGCGTCATCTGTAATTTAGTCATTTTAAACTTCCTGACTGTAAAAAATATTAAAACACTTGAACTCCATTTAAGTCCTTCCTTCTTTTTATGCTATTCTAATTTGCATTTCAATTGTACATATATAGTTTAGGTGTAACATGTCATTTTTACTATATTATAAAATTAATATTTACTTAGATTTTCCTCATGTATTTACCCTTTTCAGTGTCTTTGTTTCCTTCTATTCCATGTCTCCAATTGAGATATCTTTTTTCCTACTTAAAGGGCCTTCCTTAGTATTTCTTTTACTGTAGGTCTTCTGGTGGTAGAAAATATTTTTTGATAGAAAATATATTTATTTTGCCTTTACTTTTTTTCTGTGCATTTTAAAAGATTTTTATTTTGAAATAATTATAAATTCACGAGAAGTTACCAAAATAGCATAGAGAGGTGCTGTGTAATCCTTATCCAGTTTCCTCCAATGGTTACATTTTGCATAATTGTGATAGATAGAATTTTAGTGATGTCTCCAGAATTTTAGTGATGTCCCCTCAAGATTCCCATCTCCTGATTATTCAAACACTAATCCAGGTACTGCTGTGAAGGAAATATGCAGATGTCATAAAGTTTATGGATCTTAAAATAGGGACATTAATCCTGGATTGTCAAGGTGGGCATAATCTAATCACTTGAGCCCTTGAAAGCAGAGGAATTTCTCCAATTGGAATCAGAGAGATGTGGTGGAAGAGGAAAACAGAGGATAAATGAAGCAGAGGGAGAAGTCAGAGAGATTCAGAGAGTGAGAAGCATGTGACCTGCCACTGCTGGCTTTGAAGATAAAGAAAGGAATCCATGAGCCAAGAAATGAAGGCAACCTCTGGAAATTAAGAATGACCCCAGCCAGCAGGGAAGCAGAGGTTTTCGTCTTACATCCACAAGGAACTGAATTCTTCCAATAACCTGACTGAGCTTGGAGGTGGATTTAACCCAGAACCTCTCGAAGGAGTGCAACCCTGCTAACACCTTGATTTTGGCTCCATGAAACCAGGAACAAAGAATCAGCTGAGCCACACTGTGCCCAGACTTGTGACCCAGAACTGTGAGATAATAAATTTTCATTACTTAAGGCTACTACATTTAGGGAATTTGTTACTGAAACAATAAACAAGTACAATATCTATTGTACAGAATTAAATCTAGGAAATTGATATTTCTGTGTGTGTAGTTCTGTGACATTTTATCACATATGTAGATTCATGGAACCACCAGTGCAATAAAGATACAGAACTATTCCATCACTACAAAGATCTTCCTCATGTTACTCCTTTATAGTCACACCCCCTTCCCCCATCCATTCCTAATCCTTGGCAACTACTAATATGTTCCTCACCTCTATAGTTTTTTAAGTTTTGATCATTTGCCATTGTTGTTGTTTTCTCCAGTCTATTTCTCTTTGTTGTTCAGATTGGGGAACTTCTATCGTCTTATTTTCAAGTTCACTGATTGTTTCTCTGTCATTTCCATTCTGCTATTGAGCTCATCTAGTACGTTTTTCAGTTTGGTTTTGATTCTTCTTAACATCTTCTATTTCTTTGCAGAGGCTTTCTATTTCTTTGCCAAGGTGTTATATTTTTTCATTTGTTTCAAGCATGTTTGTAATTACTTACTGAAGCATTTTTATGGTGGCTGCTTTGGGAAGAGGGGGGTGGGATGAATTGGGAAATTGGGATTGACATATATACACTACTATGTATAGAACAGATAACTAATGAGAACTTACTGTATAGCACAGGGAACTCTACTCAATGCTCTGTGATGACCTAAATGGGAAGGAAATCTGAAAAATGGGATATATGTATATGTATAACTGATTCACTTTCCTATACAGCAGAAACTAACATAATACTGTAAAGCAACTATACTCCAATAAAAATTAATTTTAAAAAAATCCTGGTCAGATAATTCCAGCATCTGTGTTCTCTTGGTGTTGGTGTCTGTTGATTGCAGTTTCTCATTCAAATTGAGATTTTTCAGGTTCTTGTTATGCCAAATGATTTTTAAGTATACCTGTACCTTTCGGGTATTGTGTTGTGAGGCTCTGGATCTTAGTTAAATCTTCTGTATTTTAGCTGGCCTCCTCTAACACTGGGCTGGTGGGGAGAGGAGAATGCCACCTTGTTTCTATCAGTTGGGAGTGGAAGTCCAGTTCCCCATTCAACCTCTTTTGACCCTCTGGCAGGGGAAGGATTCCTTGTTATTGCAGGGCAGGGTTAGAAGTTCTGATTCTTCACTAGGCTTTCATGATACCAGGCTGGCTGGAAAGGGCAGAGATACTTTATTACTGCTTACCATTGGCTTCCACTGACACTGACACTGTGGAGGGGTGGGGGATACCAGAGGGAGGGTTGGCCTCATTACAAGTGGGTGGTAGTAGAATTCCTGATTCTCTACTAGGCTTCCTTTGACACCAGCCCATTGGGAAGGGTACCTCATTAGTGATTAGTGTGGGTGAAGTGCAGATCCTACCCCCCACCCATGGTTTCTGTTGACACCACAATTGGAAGGGAGCTTGTTACCAGTTGGTGGGAATGAAAGGCCCTGCTTACGACTTGGCCTTCTCAGACATCAGAGTGATGGCAGTTGGAGTCACTCCTAGTTACAGCCATATGAGGTGAAAGTCTAGGCTCCCCAATTAGCCTGTGTTGGTGGGATGGGTTTGGTATTCAGGTTTTCTTGTGGTCTTTGATTTGAGTAGGGTGATTATTATATAAAAATTTTCTGGGTCCACCAGAGGGCAGACAGCAGAAGGAAGAACTACAATTCTGCAGCCTGCGGAATGACAACCACATTCACAGAAAGACAGGCAAAATGAAAAGGCAGAAGGCTATGCACCAGATGAAGGAACAAGGTAAAACCCCAGAAAAACAACTAAATGAAGTGGAGATAGGCAACCTTCCAGAAAAAGAATTCAAATAATGATAGTGAAGTTGATCCAGGACCTTGGAAAAAGAATGGAGGCAAAGATCGAGAAGATGCAAGAAATGTTTAACAAAGACCTAGAAGAATTAAAGAACAAACACCTAGGGAGAGGACCTTCAAGATGGCAGAGGAGTAAGACATGGACCACCATCCTCCCCACCAATACATCAAAAATACATCTACATGTGGAACAACTCCTACAGAACACCTACTGAACACTGGCAGAAGACCTGACTTCCCAAAAGGTAAGAAACTCCCCACGTACCTGAGTAGGGTAAAATAAAGAAGAAAAAAACAGAAAAAAGAATAGAGATGGGACCTGCATCTCGGGGAGGGAGCTGTGAAGAAGGAAGTTTCCACACACTAGAAAGCCCCCTTCACTGGCAGAGACGGGGAGAGGGCGGGGGGGAAGCTTTGGAGCCACGGAGGAGAGCGCAGCAACAGGGATGCAGAGAGCAAAGTGGAGAGATTTCCACACAGAGGATTGGTGCCGACCAGCATTCACCAGCCTGAAAGGCTTGTCTGCTCACCCACTGGGGCGGGTGGGGGCTGGGAGCTGAGTCTCGGGTTTTGAAGGTCAGATCCCAGGGAGATGACTGGGGTTGGCTGCGTGAACACAGCCTGAAGGGGGCTAGTGCACCACAGATAGCCAGAAGGGAGTCAGGGAAAAAGTCTGGAACTGCCTGAGAGTCAAGAGACCATTGTTTCAGGGTGCACGAGGAGAGGAGATTCAGAGCACCCCCAAATGAGCTTCAGAGATGGGCGCGAGCTGCAGCTATCAGCGCAGAAGCCAGAGACGGGCATGAAACACTAAGGCTGCTGCTGCAGCCACCAAGAATCCTGTGTGCAAGCACAGGTCACTATCCACACCTCCCCTCCTGGGAGCCTGTGCAGCCTGCCACGGCCAGGGTCCCATGATCCAGAGACAACTTCCCTGGGAGAACACACAGCATGCCTCAGGCTGTTGCAACATCACACTGGCCTCTGCTGCCACAGGCTTGTCCTACATTCCGTACTCCTCCCTCTCCCCAGCCTGAGTGAGCCAGAGCCCCCGAAGCAGCTGCTCCTTTAACCCCCTCCTGTCTGGGCCAACAACAGACACCAGAGGGTGACCTACATGCAGAGGCAGGGCCAAATCCAAAGCTGAACCCCAGGAGCTCTATGAACAAAGAAGAGAAAGGGAAATTTCTCCCAGCAACCTCAGAAACAGCAGATTAAATCTCCACAGTCAACGTGATATACCTTGCACCTGCGGAATACCTGAATAGACAATGAATCATCCCAAAATTGAGGTGGTGGACTTTGGGAACAACTGTAGACTTGGGGTTTGCTGTCGGCAACTGACACGTTTCTGATTTTTATGTTTATCTTAGTTCAGTTTTTAGCACTTGTTATCATTGGTGGATTTGTTTGTTGGTTTGGTTGCTCTCTTCTTTTTCTTTATTTCTTATTTTTATTACTTTTTAAATTTTAATAATTAAATAATTTTTTCATTTTAATAGCTTTATTTTATTCCTCTCCTTTTTCTTGTGAGCCATGTGGCTGACAGTGTCCTGTTGCTCCAACCGGGTATCAGGCCTGAGCCTCTGAGGTGGGAGAGCCGAGTTCAGGACATTGGACCACCAGAGACCTCCCGGCCCCATGTAATATCAGTTGGCGAGAGCGCTCCCAGAGAGCTCTGTCTCAATGCTAAGACCCAGCTCCACTCAACGACCAGCAAGCTCCAGTGCTGGACACCCCATGCCAAACAACTAGCAAGACAGGAACACAACCCCACCCATTAGCAGAGAGGCTGTCTAAAATCATAATAAGTTCACAGACAGCCCAGAACACAACACTGGATGTGGTCCAGCCCAACAGATAGACAAGATCCAGCCTCATCCACCAGAACACAGGCACCAGACCCCTCCACCAGGAAGCCTACACAACCCACTGAACCAACCTTAGCCACTGGGGGCCCACATCAAACACAATGGGAACTACAAACCTGCAGCTTGCAAAAAGGAGACCCCAAACACAGTAAGTTAGGCAAAATGAGAAGACAGAGAAATACGCAGCAGATGAAGGATCAAGGTAAAAACCCACCAGACCAAACAAATGAAGAGGAAGTAGGCAGTCTTCCTGAAAAAGAGTTCAGAGTAATGATAGTAAAGGTGATGCAAAATCTTGGAAATAGAATGGAGAAAACACAAGAAACATTTAACAAGGACCTAGAAGAACTAAAGAGCAAACAAACAATGATGAACAACACAATAAATGAAATTAAAACTGCTCTAGAAGTAATCAATAGCAGAATAACTGAGGCAGAAGAATGGATAAGTGACTTGGAAGATAAAAGAGTGGAAATGACTACTGCAGAGCAGAATAAAGAAAAAAGAATGAAAAGAACTGAGGACACTCTCAGAAACCTCTGGGACAACATTAAATGCACCAACATTCGAATTATAAGGGTCCCAGGAGAAGAAGAGAAAAAGAAAGGGACTGAGAAAATATTTGAAGAGATTGTAGTTGAAAACTTCCCTAATATGAGGAAGGAAATAGTCAATCAAGTCCAGGAAGCGCAGAGAGTCCCGTACGGGATAAGTCCAAGAAGAAACACGCCAAGACACATACTAATCAAACTATCAAAAATTAAGTACAAAGAAAAAATATTGAAAGCAGTAAGGGAAAAACAACAAATAACATACAAGGGAATCTCCATGAGGTTAACAGCTGATCTTTTGGCAGAAACTCTGCAAGCCAGAAGGGAATGGCAGGACATATTTAAAGTGATGGAAGGGTGGGCTTCTCTGCTGGCGCAGTGGTTGCGCGTCCACCTGCAAAAAAATAAAAATAAAAAAATAAAGTGATGGAAGGGAAAAACCTACAACCAAGATTACAGAGCAAGGATCTCATTCAGATTCAACAGAGGAATTAAACCTTTACAGACAAGCAAAAGCTAAGAGAATTCAACACCACGAAACCAGCTTTACAACAAATGCTAAAGGAACTTCCCTAGGCAGAAAACACAAGAGAAGGAGAAGACCTACAAAAACAAACAAAAAACAATTAGGAAAAGGGTAATAGTAACATGCATATCGATAACTACCTTAAATGTAAATCGATTAAATGCTCCAACCAAAAGATATAGACTGGCTGAATGGATACAAAAATAAGACCCGTATATATGCTGTCTACAAGAGCCCCACTTCAGACCTCTAGGGACACATACAGACTAAAAGGGAGGGGATGGAAAAAGATATTCCATGCCAATGGAAATCAAAAGAAAGCAGGAGTAGCAATTCTCATATCAGACAAAATAAACTTTAAATACGATTACAAGAGACAAAGAAGGACACTACTTAATGATCAAGGGATTAATCCAAGGAGAAGATATAACAATTGTAAATATTTATGTACCCAACACAGGAGCACCTCAATACATAAGGCAAATGCTAACAGCCAAAAAAGGAGAAATCGACAATAACACAATAATAGTACGGGACGTTAACACACTACTTTCACTAATGGACAGATCAACCAAAATGAAAGTAAATAAGGAAACACAAGCTCTAAATGGCACATTAAACAAGATAGATTTAATTGATATTTATAGGATATTCCATCCAAAAACAACAAAATACACTTTCTTTCAAGTGCTCATGGAATATTCTCCAGGATAGATCATATCTTGGGTCACAAATCAAGCCTTGGTAAATTTAAGAAAATTGAAATCATATCAAGTATCTTTTCCAACCACAACACTGTGAGACTAGATATCAATTACAGGAAAAAAAAACTGTTAAAAAATACAAACACATGGAGACTAAACCATACCCTACTAAATAACCAAGAGATTACTGAAGAAATCAAAAAATACCTAGAAACAAATGACAATGAAATCACAACAATCCAAAACTTATGGGTTGCAGCAAAAGCAGTTCTAAGAGGGAAGTATATAGAAATACAATCCTACCTCAAGAAACAAGACACATCTCAAATAAACAACCTAACTTTACACCTAAAGCAATTAGAGAAAGAAGAACAAAAAACCCCCAACGTTAGCAGAAAGAAAGAAATCATAAAGATCAGATCAGAAATAAATGAAAAAGAAATGAAAAACAATAGCAAAGATCAATAAAACTAAAAGTTGGTTCTTTGAGAAGATAAACAAAACTGATAAACCATTAGCCAGACTCATCAAGAAAAAAAGGAAGAAGACCCAAAGCAATAGAATTAGAAGTGAAAAAGGAGAAGTAACAATTGCCACTGCAGAAATACAAAGGATCATGAGCAATTACTACAAGCAACTCTATGCCAATAAAATCGACAACCTGGAAGAAATGGACAAGCTCTTAGAAAAGCACAACCTTCCAAGACTGAACCAGGAAGAAATAGAAAATGTAAACAGACCAATCACAAGCACAGAAATTGAAACTGTGATTAAAAATCTTACAAAAAAACAATCTTTTCCAACCACAACACTGTGAGACTAGATATCAATTACAGGAAAAAAAAACTGTTAAAAAATACAAACACATGGAGACTAAACCATACCCTACTAAATAACCACTCAAACTCTTCCAAAATGTAGCAGAGGGAGGAACACTCCCAAACTCATCTTTGTCTGGTTTTGGTATCAGGGTGATGAAGAGATTACTGAAGAAATCAAAAAATACCTAGAAACAAATGACAATGAAATCACAACAATCCAAAACTTATGGGTTGCAGCAAAAGCAGTTCTAAGAGGGAAGTATATAGAAATACAATCCTACCTCAAGAAACAAGACACATCTCAAATAAACAACCTAACTTTACACCTAAAGCAATTAGAGAAAGAAGAACAAAAAACCCCCAACGTTAGCAGAAAGAAAGAAATCATAAAGATCAGATCAGAAATAAATGAAAAAGAAATGAAAAACAATAGCAAAGATCAATAAAACTAAAAGTTGGTTCTTTGAGAAGATAAACAAAACTGATAAACCATTAGCCAGACTCATCAAGAAAAAAAGGAA
>NC_041215.1:56909823-56911119 GCF_002837175.3 Physeter macrocephalus
ACCATGATCAAGTGGGGTTTATCCCAGGAATGCAAGGGTTCTTCAATATACACAAATCAATCAATGTGATACACCATATTAACAAATTGTAGAATGAAAACCAAATGATCATCTCAATAGATGCAGAAAAAGCCTTTGGCAAAATTCAACACCATTTATGATAAAAACCCTCCAGGAAGTGGGCTTAGAGGGAACCTACTTCAACATAAGAAAGGCCATATATGACAAACCCTCAGCAAACAGCATTCTCAATGGTGAAAAACTGAAAGCATTTTCTCTAAGATCAGGAACAAGACAAGGATGTCCACTCTCTCCACCATTATTCAACGTAGTGTTGGAAGTCCTAGCCACTTCAATCAGAGAAGAAAAAGAAATAAAAGGAGTACAAATTGGAAAAGAAGAAGTAAAAGTTTCACTGTTTGAAGATGATATGATACTATACATAGAGAATCCTAAAGATGCAACCAGAAAACTACAAGAGCTAATCAATGAATTTGGTAAAGTTGCAGGATACAAAATTAATGCACAGAAATATCTTGCATTCCTATACACTAACAACGAAAGATCAGAAAGAGAAATTGTTGCATTCACCATTGCAACAAAAAGAATAAAATACCAAGGAATAAACCTCCCTAAAGAGTTAGAACACCTGTACTCAGAAAACTATAAGACACTGATGAAAGAAATCAAAGATGACACAAACAGATGTAGAGATATACCATGTTCTTGGATTGGAAGAATCATTATTGTGAAAATGATTATACTACCCAAAGCAATCTTCAGATTCAGTGCAATCCCTAACAAATTACCAGTGACATTTTTTACAGAACTAGAACAAAAACCTTAACATTTGTTAAAGAGTTAGAACACCTGTACTCAGAAAACTATAAGACACTGATGAAAGAAATCAAAGATGACACAAACAGATGTAGAGATATACCATGTTCTTGGATTGGAAGAATCATTATTGTGAAAATGATTATACTACCCAAAGCAATCTTCAGATTCAGTGCAATCCCTAACAAATTACCAGTGACATTTTTTACAGAACTAGAACAAAAACCTTAACATTTGTTTGGAGACACAAAAGACCCCGAATAGCCAAAGCAATCTTGAGAGAAAAAAATGGAGCTGGAGGAATCAGACTCCCTGACTTCAGACTATACTACAAAGCTACAGTAATCAAGACAATATGGTACTGGCACAAAAACAGAAATATAGATCAGTGGAACAGGGTAGAAAGCCCAGAGATAAACCCATGCAACTATGGTCAACTAATCTATGACAAAGGAGGCA
>NC_041215.1:56911419-56946039 GCF_002837175.3 Physeter macrocephalus
CCTCCTAGAGAAATGGAAATAAAAACAAAAATAAACAAATGGGACCTAATGAAACTTAAAAGCTTTTGCAAAGCAAAGGAAACTATAAACAAGAGGAAAAGACAACCCTCAGAATGGGAGAAAATATTTGCAAATGAATCAACGGACAAAGGATTAATCTCCAAAATACATAAACAGCTTATGCAGCTCAATGTTAAAAAAAACAAACAAGCCGATCAAGAAATGGGCAGAAGACCTAAATAGACATCTCTCCAAAGAAGGCATACAGATGGCCAAGAGGCACATGATGCAAATCAAAAGTACAATGAGGTATCACCTCACACTGGTTAGAATGGGCATCGTCAGAAAATCTACAAACAGCAAATGCTGGAAAGGATGTGGAGAAAAGGGAACCGTCTTGCACTGTTGGTGGGAATGTAAATTGATACATCCACTGTTGGTGGGAATGTAAATTGATACAGCCACTATGGAGAACAGTATGGAGGTTCCTTAAAAAACGAAAAATAGAACTACCATACGACCCAGCAATCCCCTACTGGGCATATACCCAGAGAAAACTGTAATTCAAAAAGACACATGCAGCCCAATGTTCATTGCAACACTATTTACAATAGCCAGGTCATGGAAGCAACCTAAATGCCCATCAACAGACGAATGGATAAAGAAGATGCGGTACATATATACAATAGAATATTACTCAGACATGAAAAGTAATGAAATTGGGTCATTTGCAGAGACATGGATAGATCTACAGACTGTCATACAGAGTGAAGTAAGTCAGAAAGAGGAAAACAAATATTGTATATTAACGCATGTATGTGGAATCTAGAAAAATGGTACAGATGAACTGGTTGCAGGGCAGAAATAGAGACACAGATGTAGAGAACAAATGTATGGACACCAAGGGGGGAAAGCATGGGGGTGTGGTGGGATGAATTGGGAGATTGGGATTGACATGTATACAGTAATATGTATAAAATAGATAACTAAGAAGAACGTGCTGTATAAAAAATAAATAAAATTAAAATTTAAAAAATTCTGTACTGCTAGTCATTTCCTGGTCGTTTTGCCAGAAAGAACAGGATTTTCTTGAGACTTTGTTTCCTGTGCGCATTGGTGTTCTAGGTTGCCTCTTTAGATTGTTCATTTGTTTTTTTTCCCCTGAAATAGTTACTGATTCAGATCTTGAATGTTTGTAACACAGATTGCCAGAAATGGAAGATAAAAAGCTTTATACCATTTCATTATGGAAAGCTAGGACAAAGATTTTCAAAGTTAGAACTATCTTAGTTATCTCAAAGCCGAAGTTTTACTAGGATCAAATGCTTCTATTTTACATTCATAGTGGATAAAATCTTTCTCTTTGAAAGCCACAGGTCATTAAGATGTGTTCATGTTAAATATTTGTTCATTAACACTTTCTATTATTTAAGCATGTAATACTATATAAAGTAAAATAGCAGTTTTCTTGATATATATCGGAAATCATGAGGGGAATAAAGCAATCTGGCAACAAAAACCTTCTTAGTCAGTATTTAGAGGCAAATAAAATTCTATTCTTTTTTCATTTAATGTTTATAAAAGTATTCTAGTATCCTATAAGTGACAATGGAGAACATATGAGGGCAGAAAGATATGGCATATCTTTCTGCATAAAAATCCTTTGGGCTAAATATTCTCAAGTATGGATTGCATGTTTTTCAGGTATTTGTTTGTAGTTGCTTTTCAGGTAAGGAAAGTTCTGGAATAGGTACATAATCTCAGCATTTTCCAAATAACTAGGTAATCCAGGATTTGTTCAAACAAGAGACAGCTCATAATTACATCAGAGATTGTTACTCTTTGAAGTACGAAAAAAGGCAGTAGATGCCAGATTTAGCCATTAAGTGCCCTTCTCTTCTAAACATTCTCCTAGTGTTATCCCCATATAGGGTCACGGTTGTCTGTAAAGTGAATTACCTTATGTTGTTAAATTTTTACAGATTCCTGATTCGATGTGTGGGCTTTGCAATCAGACAGAACTTGTTTTAAAACTGAGCTCTGGGGCTTCCCTGGTGGCGCAGTGGTTGAGAGTCCGCCTGCCGATGCAGGGAACGCAGGTTCGTGCCCCGGTCTGGGAAGATCCCACATGCCGCGGAGCGGCTGGGCCTGTGAGCCATGGCCGCTGAGCCTGCGCGTCCGGAGCCTGTGCTCCACAACGGGAGAGGCCACAACAGTGAGAGGTCCGCGTACCGCAAAAAAAAAAAACACAAAAAACTGAGCTCTGCCACTTAGTAGATACTTGACTTGAACAACTTCTTTAGCCTTTCAAAACTTATTTTTTCAACTAAAATAGGCAATACATGCTGTAATAATTAGAGTATGAAAGTGTTACACTTAGCACACTATGTGATCTGTGCACTTTAACTTTTTATTTATGGTTATAAAGAAAGAGAAACAACTATCTCATTTAGAATATATCTTTCTTTGAAACCTCATAAATATCAGGTTAAAGAAAATGGCCCCTTCAGAATGGTGTCTGGGGATTTTTACTGACAGTGAGCCTTCTGCCCTGGGAGACTCATATGTTAGCACTATGCCTCTGAGCACCATGCACTTTGAGTTGGTGTAGCACATGATTCTGCAAAGATAAAAAAAAAGACAGATGGCAAGAATGTAGACACCCTTGAATGGCAGATAGGAGCCTTATCCATTTGACAAAATTTTAATGCAGTGCATAATGTGGTGGTTAAAAATGTGGAAGCGGGAGATAGACTACCTAAGTTTGAATCCCCCCACCAATAGCCAGCTGTAAAACTTCGGGTAAGTTATTTTACTTCACCTCTTTGTATCCCACTTTCAAGTTATACAAAATAGTGACTGTAATAGAATCTCTTACGGTTGTGATATAAAAAATATTAGTGGATATAAAGTATGTAGAACATTGACTGGTATTTAGTAAGCATTCAATTAATATTAGTTACTCTTTGACCACAAGGAATAGCACAGTACAGCAAGGCCTACTCTGTTCTATTCCTGCCAGGGAATTTATTTAAGTTTTAACTAGGGGAGAGATGAAAGAATGAGATTTATTACAGTCTTTATATTTTGTGCTATGTAAAGATAGTTTTTTCATGCTTGCTACTTGGTAGTATCTTTGATAGAGAACAGGAGAAACGTGCCTCCCAGTGTCCCAATGGTAAAGAAAAGTTTTATACTTGGATGTCATCCCTGTTAATTATTTTGGTTTTCTTAACCAAAGAAGCTGTAACCTCATGGGGAGAGTGGGATGAATGTCCGTAGAGTTGACTGTGGAAGCACCTGTTTCATTCACCCCTTTAAGATGGGAGGTGGGGCTGGTGTTCAGTGCTGCCCAGTATTTTTAATAGTTTGAGGAAAGAGGCCTTCCTAGAAGAAGGCTGAGAAACTAATGTGTGAACATCTGATTATTACTTAATATCTTTAGTGAAAAATGAATGACCATTTCTAACTGTAACTGCATCTTTGCATTCTGGATCTTTTATTCCTTGCCTTTTGAAAGAACTGTTCATCCATGTGGAGTCTGGCAAGGAGAAGGTATTTCTCCCTTACTTTTGGATAAAAAAATCCACATAAAACAACATCCTAGTAGCTTTACACAACAAATATTTTCATTACATCTGTATTTTTACCTATTCTTATTGGTATGTGAATAGACTCTAAAGAGAACACTCAAGTTTTAGACTTGTTTTTTCCCAAGTTGAATATAATTGCATTAAAAAACCAACTTTACTGAGGTGTAATTTTCATACAAATAAATATACCTTTTGAAATGTGAAGTTCAATGGGTTTTAACAAATGTGTACACTTTTATAACTACCACCACAATCTGTCTATCTATCTATCTATCTAAAACGTCTCTATCAACCCCCCCAAATTTCCTATTTTGCAATTAATAGCCACCCTGTCCTCCCAACACCTAGTCCCAGGCATCCATTGATCTCTTTCTCTCAATACAGATCTGGGTTTTTTTCTTTCCTAAAATTTTATGTAAATGATAGCTCATTTGTACTCTTTTGTGTCTGGCTTATTTCACTCAGTATACCAATTTTAAGATTCATACATGAAATGGTACAAATCAGTAGTTTATGCTCCCCGTCCCTCTCTGTGTTTTTTTTTTTTTTTTTTGCTACATAGTATTCCATTATGTGAATGTACTATAATGTGTTTATCCATTTACCTGTTGAAGTATGGGTTGTTTTCAGTTTGGAGATATTATGAATAAAGCCACTATGAACATTTGTTTATGAGTCCTTTTGCTCTTGCATTTTTCCCCACTGACATTTACATAAATTTTATTATATGGATGAAACACTTCAAAGAAATGCAAGAGGAGATATACATGATATAGTTACAACTTCCTTGCTTTCATTATTTAAAAAGTTTTTCTCTGTTTCTGAAGATGGTGTAATGTTATCCTTTAGGTATCAGTAATGTGGCAGTATGCAGTTTGTTGGGTAGTTACTGTGGTATCAGTTACCCAGGACACATGGGAGTGGCTAAGTATTGTGGGGTTGTTTCTGCTTCTTTTTTACACTTCTGTCTCCTCTGTGACATGGTGGGTAATGTCATGCCTGAGAGGAGATGGGTGTGTGGAAGGTATTCAGTACTTCCTTGAAGATTTTAATATTTTTCACCGGGAGATTTTCTCCTCCTCTTCTGTTCTGTATTCAGCTTTAGTTTCTTTTACAAGCTCTTATTCCCTGACCTGCCTCCCTGCCCCCCTGCCAAGAAGAACCAGCTTTAACACAGTAGAGTCACACATTTCAAGCCTTCCTTGATTTTACCTGCACCTGTGAAATACGTGAGGTCAGCCTATAGTCCACATAAGAAATGACTTAATTCCAAGAATCAGGATGAATGATTTACTTGCTCTCCAGATTATGGTAAAATTCCAATCTTTCTCACACCTGTGGTTTCCACTTATTTAATTCCTTTGTGCTTTTACAATCACTTGAATTCTTTATCTTAGGTTCTGACTATCATGAATATCACCCTGAAATGCCTTCCTACCAAGTAATCCAGACCTCAGATACAGCAATGTTCTTAGAAACTGCTCAAAGCTCCAATAATATAAAGCCTGAGAATCTAAGACCAGTAGTTTCAGCAGCATCCAGACCTTCAACCCTGCTTGCTGTGAAAGATTCAGTATTCAAAGGAGAAGTGTATCCCAGTGAGGTAGTAATTACTGAGCTCAACAGCCTGTTGTTAAGATATTAAAATAAGGCCAAATAAGATATCTACCTAAGCAGACTGCCTCTTAAAAATAGTGACTCATAGGCTAATTGATGTGAGAATCAAATAAATATTATGGAACTCCTTTAGGGGGAAGGAATTCTTTTGGATTTAAGTTTCATTTAATGGAATTCATTGAACCTCTTCAAAAATTTCCATAAATTGTCCAATAAAAAGCATGAAGTCTTGAAAGAGTTTAAATCACCTTTTAAAAGGGGATGATGAAACTCTTTCTCTTTCTTTCCCACCATGAGAGGAGGAATATAGTGCTGTAAATTCCCCTGTAATTTTAGTTATGGGGACCTGGGTTTGGAGGAGAATGTCTAGTTAAAGAGCACAAGCTGGCACAGAGCTGCCCAAAGCGTACAAGGAAGTGGGCTTTTAAGAGATCTTACCAGGGAACAGTTGAATGGAGGGACTGTGACCCATTAAACAAATCAGTCCCAGAGTAAATGTTTATTCAGTCAGCCTGTGGTTTTGTTTTCCTCACGACATGGTATTGGTCTGGTGAGTTCATTTTTCTAATATGCTCTCCAGGTTTTATTTTTAAGCAACTTATAGGTTGCTGTCTGCTATATATTGGCATATTAGAAGGGTTTCTACCTAACAATTAGGCAATCCTGATGACTTTTGTCACTGCAACTAGATTCCTCCCGATCAGGTTGAGAGAGGATTAGAGGAAGCCTTACTTAACGTGAGGCAGAACATGCAGAGTATTTGGCATCACAGAACAGAATTTGAATTTCTTCTCTGCTGCATCTAGAGGTGTAGAAGTGTATTTTTGATTAAATTGTTAGCATTTTGATTCTCTGCTTTCTCATTACTTAGAGGAATGTTGTGTCATTAAAAGAAATAATGTATGCAAAGAGCCAGGTACATAGTAAGTGCTCAAAAAAGTTTACTTCTGCCACTCTATTTTTTAAAAGGCTATTTTCTAACTTTCTCCTCCTTGAAAATTGTTGCTTTCTAGATTGAATGTGCCTGTAGGTAATTGCCAGAGGCAAATTCTTTTTGTAAAAAGATAATATTATTATAGGTCTATTATTTTTACAATTTTTATATGTAATGCACAACCCTTAATTAAAACAAGTCTTTTGAAGTGATAAGACAGTAAGAAATAAATATAGAAAAAAAATTAGACAATAGGAAAAGACCCTCAAGGCCTCAAATATTGGAGCAATCAGACATAGCAATTAAAACAACTATGCTTGGGATTTCCCTGGTGGTCCAGTGATTAAGAGTCCACCTTCCAATGCAGGGGAGGTGGGTTCTATCTCTGGTCAGGGCACTAAGATCCCACATGCCACGGGGCAGCTCAGCCTGCGCGCTGCAACTACTGAGCCTGCGCTCCACAACTAGAGAGAAGCCCGCACACCACAACAAAAAGATCCCGTGTGCTGCAACTAAGGCCCGATCCAGCCAAAAATAAATAAACAAACAAATAAATATTTTTTTTAAAAAAGCATCCTTAATGTATTCAAGGAGATAGAAGACCAGATTGGGGATTTTGGAAGAGTCTAGTAACTCTTAAAATTCCAAGAGGTTATAAAATTGGAAGATAAAATATTTGAAACTGAGAGCTCAACATGTGAGAGTAAAAGCAGATTAGATACAGCTGAAGAAAAAAAATAGTAACTGGAGGATAGAACAGAATAAAATATCTAGAATGAAACCCAGAGAAGCAAAAGAATGTGGGAAATACAAGAGAGGGGAAAAGACAGAGTAGACAGTAAGAAGGTCTCACATGCATGTAACTGGAATCCTAGAAAAAGAGAGGGAATAATGCAGAAACAATATGTGAAGTAATGCCTGAGAATTTTCTAAAACAAATTAAAGACATCAATCCTTAGTTTGAAGTTCTACATATTATATCCCTAGGCAGTATCTGGTTTCCTGAATGGCCATCAAGGCGTCAGATAACTAGTGCTGGAGAATTAGCTGCTCAAGAGTAGAACTTAGAACAGTAAGAAATGGAAAGTATCTAGGAAGGTAAATTCCCCCTCTGTTCTTTCTTTCCTTGAATACTCCTAGGTGTGGCTCATTCTGGCAACCCCTATACAGAAGGTATAATGCCAGAAAGTTAACTCAGCTACTGAGCAGCCTATCATGTCTCTTGGTAGCTTGATGAAATATGGTAACATATTTCATTGCATTCCTAGTATATTTTCTTGCCTCATTTCCCCTTTTCCATATTCATACCACCCTGGGGTTGCACTTCTCAAAGTAAAGCATACATTTCCTAAACACAGTGTTCATAGAAAAATACCAGTTATAAAGGAATATATATTGTATGGTTTCATTTATGTAACAGATACAGGTAAAACTAAATTATAATGTTAGAATTCAGGATAGTGGTTACTTTTGAGGAGGAAGAAAGTATAAAGACAAGAGGTATGGGCCATTAGGGGAACTTTCTGTGGTGCCTACAAATTCCTGTTTCTTTGGCCAGAATAGGACGTGCATTAGTGTTCACTTCATGAAAATTTATTGAGCTGTACATTTATCTTTGTGTTCCTTTCTATATATGTATTATAATTCACAATAAAAAATTTAAATGCCACACTGAAAATAGTTTTAGGTGTCTTTCAAAATACACAAATGATCATTTTTGTTTCCTTGTAGTCTCCATATTTTACTTTCTTTTTGCTGTAATTTTAACGTAAAAGCAAAGGAAGCAACAACAGACATCTTTGTTAAGGCTACTGATCAATGATTTATATAGATTATTTCTAATTCTCACAGTTTTCCTTCAGATTAGTGTTATCACCATTTCATAAGTGAAGACAGTGAGGCTCAGAAAAAGTTAAGTGATTTCCTCAGAGCATTCTACAATACAAGGTGGGATCTTGAGAAGGTTATGGAAAAGTGAAAATGCAAATACACACCTAAGTGAGCCAGAAAGCAACAGTAATATGTTCCTCCAGTTCACTATTTATGCCCTGTTGCCTAAATGTACACTATTTTAAAAATAAAGTATGTGTATTTTTTATCTCTAGAAGTTCGATTTGGATCTGTATTAAAAAATATTTTCTGTGTCTCCATAATCTCAAGCTTTCCTCTGCCTTCTTGAACATATGGAATGCAGTTATAATAAATGTTTTACCCCTAACTACTAATTCTGTGTTTTGTATCGTTGCTTTGTCAGTTTCAATTGATTGGTCTTTCTCCTCATTGTGGGTGCTATTTTCCTGCTTCTTTTCATGCCTGCTAGTTTCTTTTACTGGACATCACACATTGTGTTTTCTTTTGGGAACTAGATCTTTTCGTATTCCCACAAATAACCTTGAACTTTTTTCTGCAACACAGATAAGTTATTGGGAAACATTTGATCCTTTCAAGACATTTGATTCTTGCTTTTAAGCTTTGTTAGGCAGGACCAAAGTAGCCTTTAATTGAAGTCTAATTTGTGCAACAACTAAGGCAAAACTCTTCTGAGTCTTCTACTGTGGATTATGAGGTTTTCCTGCTCTGGTGGGAATACAAGCTAGAATGCAAACAAATCTCGTCCCTGCATGTACTTCAGTGATTTACCCGCTTCTGGGTGGTTCTTTCCCTGGCCATGGATACTTTCCTCACATACATGCACTGATCAATACTTAATTCAGGATTTAAGAGGGACCCTCTCCAGATATCTGGAGCTATCTCTCTGTGTAGCATTTTCTTTTTCAGTACTCTTCTTTGTACTGTAAGTCATAGTGTCTTAGTCTCTCTGGACTCCCAACTCTGTCTTCTCAACTGAGGGAGACTGATTGGGTCTCCTCTACCTCCACTGCAGCCTAGAAAATCTTTCCAGGCAGTAAGTTAGAGTAGTTGTAGGGCTCACTTCTTATGTCTCCCCTTTCTCAGGGATAATGGTTTTGTGCAGCCTGAGGTCCAGTGTCTGAAAACCATTGTTTATATAGTTTGTTGTTTCTTTTGTTGTTTGCTTTTTAAAATTTGTTTCAGGCTGGCATATAAAGCCAGTCCCTGTTATTCCATTTTGACTAAAAGCAGATATCAAATGTGTTTATTTTGATTTTACCTTTTTCTGTGTTCTACAAGTGAAATAAATATGTGTCTTGTTACACTAATTGGGAATTATCTCTCCACCTATTAACTAATGGCAAGTATTCTAAGTGAAGTTGTAGTACTTTGTAGGTATGGAAGTCTTCAGGCAATTGATCCATAACACACATTTTCTATATTAAAAGCAGATATTCCTATTTTATTTCCTCCTCATTAGCCCCTCCATAATATTCACGTATTGCTGTTGGGCAAATACACAAAACTTGAGCCTCATTTGATTCTTAGTGAACCCTATGATCCCTCTAAACTATTACACAAGTCCAGACTCTAGCCATAAAATAAGCAAAATTTACAAAATGTTTTATAAAGAAAGCTAATGTTTATTCAACACCTATTATCTGTTAGGGACTGCACCAGGAGCTCTTACATATATTATCTATTGAAATTTCATGACAAACCTATTAGGCAGCATTATTCTTATTTTATTATCACTGATATGCCAAATCCCCAAATAGATAATAAATACTCCAAATGCAGCAGTTATTAGTTCAATTCTTGGTGTCTAGTTAGTGCTAAATAAACGGATTATGAGTAAGCCTTCCCATACCTTGATTTTTGATATTTAGTGATATCAAAATTACCTCAAGGAGAATCTGAGATAAAAATCATAAGGTTAAATTTTAGTGTTCATTCATGCTATGCTATTTGGATCCTATTTACATGATTCCCTGCTGCTGCTTGGCAGGAAAGCTAGTTCCAGGAAAGAGTTAATCCTTCAAGACAGAGTTTATTCTCTCAACCTTTTTTTTTTCCTTTTCACTGCAGAAACAGGCCTATTAATCATCATTTTGAATCAAGGCTATGCAAGGTTAAGGAGTTCCAGCTTGCAAACTGATGAAGTTTGGCAAACTCAGTCCAAATTTCCAGGACAGCATTTAAGCACAGCACACCTGCCCGTACCTTCACCTGAACTCGTACTTTGCCAAGTGCACTTTCTCAAACTTTGCAGGGCTGAGGGCCAAGGCTGTGATGCCTTCAAACCCCAAACAGGCCTCCTTGTGTGTGGAATTCCCTGCATGCAGACTTACAGGCATTACAACATAGACACAGGTTGTCCTTGAGTGAGGCTGATAAATGAGCCCATATTTCCTTTTTTGTTTCTCTTCCCCTGGCTTCACTTGCTTTCCACCCCATCCTTCTGTGTCCAGTGCTTTTTCCTGCTGTTTGCCTACCACAGCTCTTAGTTCAGCTGGGTTATAGCAAGTGGAGGTGGATTCATTATGGAGAAAAACCTAGCCTCTGTTTGTTTGTTACCTAGTTAATAAATCACCTTTACCAGAGGCTGCATTGACTGAGTCAAAATAAAGAGAACATTACTTAAGGAGGCCAAGAGGCAGGATAAATCTTTCCCACGTCCCACTTTACCAAAGTAGCTGCCAACTTTACTCTTTCTACATGGAAGGCCAGTGTTAGTCTTATTTGCAGCCTCTAAAGTGTGATCTAATATCTCATAGGCATTTCCTTTCTGGATCATATTTTTAAATTAATTAGCATTAATTGTGGGCTTATTATGGGCTTGGCATTGAGTAAGAAGTTTCACAAGTTTCTTTATATCTCACTAGGCCTCGAAGGCAACTTCGTGAAGTAAGTATTTTAATCCTCACTTTATACATAAGAAAACTGACAGTCAAAGAGGTTAAGTGACTGTTGAAGTCCTCCCGGTAAGCTGCAGAGCTAAGGCTCTAACCTCCATCTGGTTCTTTCCACTACACACAGTTTGGGAGCAAAAGTAATTAATATGAAGATTCATAGGCCATGTGCATTAAGCTGCCCACTTATTCTCAGCAGGTCTATTATAAGATCATTATATTTATAAAGCACAGGATTATACATGCAATTTGCAATCAGATACCTACAGGGGTCAAACTACTTAGTTCATAGTGCTTTGATCTTAGCCAAGGAAAGGTCTTTCCTGAATCCATGGAGCAGATTGTGAGGCATTGGAGGGAAATAAGGAGACAGAGATGATATTAATACGCTTTAAAAACTAAATAGTTGGAGAGAATATTTGGGGATGCAGCACAAAGGTTTATTACAGTAAAAGTGTAGTTTGTCTTAGGTCAAAATACTACAACAGGATGACTTCATGGTTGTTCATGAATGCTTTCAGCTTCCTTGGCACCAAGAAATCTTGGTGCCATTTTAACCTCAAGTTCCACTTGCCTTTTTATATTCATTGTTTTGGGAGTTGATGTTTGATAGAGATAAAGATAAGATAAAGAGAAGAGGGAAACGTTGTATATATTTGCAAGGGTTTTAGTGATTTAATCTGTATAGTAGTGTGTCACTCAAGGAAATTCCTGTCACGATACCTGTAAGCAAAATGTTTTAGGAAAATGTTAGATTTACTGAGGAGGCCATGTTATATTTTTCTTCAGTTGAGTTAGGAAGGTAGAGAGACCAACAAGTATTTTTCCCTTCTTTATCTTGTCCAGAAACTTATAGAAGTAATATGTTATAAAATAATTCAAATAAATCAAAGGTATATCTTACGAAGAGGATGTCACCCCACCTTCCTATCCCTTCCTCTTCTGTCAGCCTCACTCCCTTCCCCAGAGTTCACCTTTGTTAACAGTGCATGACATTCCAGGCACCATTTTTCCTAGCAACTCACAAACAACAGCCCCCCGACACACACACACCTGGCACAGTATATGTCATTCAGTCAGACCTCATTATTCATTAGCAAGGCATCAACACAGTGTTGATTTATTCATATCTTCTACTGTAAAATCTAATTAACCATCTCCCTCGCAGAGAACACTGGTGAGTCTTGATGATAAAGACTCCTGAGAGACTCATAATTCAGGCCAGGATTATTTGGTCCACTTGCCTTTCTGATTCAACAGATGCGTTAACAGGTCACTGTATCTTATTCAATTGCATCACTTGTTCTGTCCCTACATTTTTGGTTTTAGCGATTTTCAAGCCCCTTGTTGCTGCTGCCTGTTGTTGATTGGGGGAATTGAAAATGTAGTTGTACATATCGTGGCTTATTGTGTTTGTTTTTGTAGAGAGAAGGATCCGAAAGGTAAATCTGTCTTCTGGGTATTTTCCACCAGTGTGGACCATTTCTAGAAAGTGGCTGTGATGAAAGTTACCAGCTCAGGCTCTGTTGTCAGCCCATCCACTCTCTAGCTTCATGACCCAATTTCTTCCTTTGTTTATGCCGCAAACCTTACAGTCATCCCTGTCTTCTCTCTTCTCACACTCCACACCCTATACATCTGGAAATCCTTTTGTCTCTACTTTTCAGATGTAAACCTACAGTTTGACCACTTCTTACCACCGCCATGGTTGCCACTCTAATCAGAAGCTCCGTCATCTTTTGCTTGAGTTTCTAACTAGTTTCCCTGCTTCTCCCTTAACTCTCCTACTGCCTATTCTCAGCCCAGCCCTAGAGTGACTCTTTTTTTTGTTTTTTGTTTTTTCCTGTACGCGGGCCTCTCACTGTTGTGACCTCTCCCGTTGCGGGACACAGGCTCCGGACGCGCAGGCTCAGTGGCCATGGCTCACGGGCCCAGCCGCTCCGCGGCATGTGGGATCTTCCCGGACCGGGACACGAACCCGTGTCCCCTGCATCGGTAGGCGGACTCTCAACCACTGCGCCACCAGGGAAGCCCTAGAGTGACTCTTAAATCTCCTACTCCTTGGACTAGACGCATCAGCAGAACCTGAGAGCTTATTAGGAATACAGAATTTCAGACCCTGCTCCAGACCTTCTGAATAAGAATTTGCATCTTAACAGAATCCTCAGGTATCACAAGACTATCTGTGGTGGAAGATGATTTTAAAAAGCAACCAATCAACCAACAAAAACAAAGCAAAAAAATCTTTGTATCCATCATGGACCAAAACTTTTGTAAAATGTGAAAAAAAAATTACCAAAAAGTAAAATTTAAAAACATGAAAAATAGATATAAAAATGTAAGCCCTAATTTTGCATTATTTGACTCAGTAGACCTAAAATTCCTCTGTCAAACTGCTACAAAAGTTTCTAAGTACTTCCACCCAGTGTCTGCACTAAGGTTTTTGCAGACCAGTTCACGGACTGGCACCTGCCAAAGGACCACTCTTCCCTCTCAGCTCCAGCCCCTCTGCTCTCCTTGACGTTCCCAGACATCACCTGAGTGCTCGGGGCCTGAGCTCTGGCTATTCCCTCTGCTGGAGCCCTTTTTCCTAATTACCCACCCGGCTAAATCCATCACCTCTTCAAGTCTTTGCTCAATTGCCATCTTCTCATGGCCTTTTAACCTGCTCTACTTACTGCTAGAAATGTTCTTACGCTTCTCCTATCTCTTTGTCCTTAGTCTTTGTATAAATGTCAGTGACTCAATTTCTTCATCTATTAAGGAAGAATAACAATAAAACCAACAATGTAGAGTTGTTGGGAGGATTACATAAAAGTACACTTGCAAAGAACTTAGAGCAATACCTAATACATATTAGTATTATAAAGTGTTAAGTATTATTAATAATTAGTATAACTTAAATATATAGACAAAGGACTGCTAGCTATGGTTACCTCTGGGAAGGGGAGGAGGATTGATGGTGGAATGTAAAAGATTTTCTATTTTTCACTCAATACATTTCTGCCTAATTTAAAATTTTTACAATGAATATTTGTTACTTTAACAATTAATGAAACACAATACAAAGGATGAAAGGAAAGCTTTTTCTTGTTGGTGTTGGTCTACTTCTATCCTATTTCCCAAAGGGACATACATTTGAAATTAAATTGTCATAACCATCAGAACAGCATTAATAATAATAAGAGTTTATGCAGTATTTACACTATGATGCTTGGCTTTGTGCCAGGTGCTTTACATTCATTATCTCATTTACTTTTTTCATGCTAGATTTCATTTATTTTTATGATAAATATTTTGCCAGTTATCAGTTTATTGCCTATCACCCCCAAATTCACTCTTCAATACCTGCTCTATAATGATGGGTGGAGCTCCTTTAAGCATTTCTGCTTTAGAGTGAGCATGAGGTTAAGGGTTCTTAGCAGAGGGTGACAGAGGGACATTGCAGGAGAAAGGGGCGCCCCTGTGTTGCCAGCCGTAGCGCAGTGGGTCACTGGTGTGGATGTGAGGACATCTGGTGGTGGTCTGTCTAGTCACGTGTTCAGAATGCACTATTCCTTGGTGGTCTCACAGTGCAGCCCTGGTGTGGCCAGTGGTCACCTTCACATGGTCTTTTCAATACGGACATCCTGCTCTGCAGTCCTCTTGCCCACCCCAGTGCCCCAATTCTCTTGGCTCACACACCACCCTCAAGTTTGTCTCTTGCCACTTTCCCAACAGGGACACCTCATGCTCAGGCTGCCTCCCCCACAGGCTCCACTCTTGTGCCCACATGCTAGCCACCAGCTGTGGCTCACGTACCTGCTTGGGCTCCAGAGGGCTACTTCCTGCTTGCTCAGGAGTGCAGACCAGCTCTGGCCTTGCAAACCAGTCCACTTCTTTGCCATCCAGTGGGTTCAGCTATACCTTCTCTAATGATGTCATCAAAACCCAGCCTTGGGGAGAACCTCAGCTTTGGGGAGAGGGTCCTCTTCCAAGATTGTCTTTCCTTGCATAATGTCCCTCAGATCTAGGGTACCATATAAAGTTTTATTATATTTTATAGTGACTCTTTTATATAGTGTAACCATCCTTCCTATTAAACTTTCCTGTTTAAATCACTGTGTGGCTTCTATCTCTTGATTAGATATAAACTGTGGCAAGTATATTATTTTTTAAATTTTTACATCTTTAAAATTTTTAATCTTTTTTACTCTGTTACATCCTACATGAAGTAAAGTGGGTGAGTCTTAAGTCTATACCTCAATGAATTTACACACACACACAACTGTACCCAGATCAAAATATAGAACATTCTGTTTACCCAGGAAGGCTTTCTCTTAGCCCTTTCTAGTCCATACAGTGCTCTCCCCACAAAGGTAACCAATACTCTGATTGCTATCACAATAGCTTAGTTTTTCTTATTCTTGAGAATAAGAAAATACCTTAAACACGTATACTTTGTGATTCATAGAAATTGAATCATACTGTATACATAGTTTTATGTTTGCCTTCTTTCTCTCAACATGTCTGTTTTCTGTTTGTTTCTTCTGTCTCTTATTCCTCTGTTTCTCTTTTATTGCCTTCCTAGAAGCTCCATAAACATTTTGGGGGCTTCATTTATAGTGTTTTTAAGGATATCACGTTGTATAGCTTTCTTAGTAGTTTATCTAGGTATTATAGTATACATACGTAACTTAAAGCAGTCAACGGGTATCGGTGTTATATCACTTCAAATGAAGTGTAGAAATGTTACTTCCATTTAATTCCCTTTGTTTCTCTAATTTTTAAAGAATTTTTTAAAAGTTTTTCTCTATATGTCAAGCACCCCATCGAATGGTGTTATAATTTTTACTTCAATCATCAAATATAATTTACTAAATTCATGAGGATACTCTATTATATTTGTTATTATATTTATACCTCTATTTTTACCTGTTCCAAATTCTTCTTTCTTTTCTTAAGTGCCAAGCCTTCTTTAATCATTTAGTTTGTGTTTAGAGAACTTCCATTAACAATTCTTTAAGGGTAGATTTACTAGTGATAAATTCTCTTATTTTTTCTTCACATAAGAATGTCTTCAGTTCTCTTTAATCCCTGAAGGGTATTTTTACCAGATATAAAATTCATGATTGACAATTCTTTTTTTTTTTTTTTTTTTTTTTTTTTTTTTTTTTTTTGTGGTATGCGGGCCTCCCTCTGTTGTGGCCTCTCCCGTTGCGGAGCACAGGCTCCGGACGCGCAGGCTCAGCGGCCATGGCTCACGGGCCCAGCCGCTCCGCGGCATGTGGGATCTTCCCAGACCAGGGCGCGAACCCGGTTCCCCTGCATCGGCAGGCGGACGCGCAACCACTGCGCCACCAGGGAAGCCCCATGATTGACAATTCTTGAAAAAAAATGTGCCACTTTCTTCTGGCTTAATGGTTTCCAATGAGAAATCATTTATTCAAATTGCTGTTCTTTTACAAGTCATGTGTCACTTAAAAATTTCTTTGTCTTTAGTTTTCAGAAGTTTAATTATGATATGTCTTAGAATGAATCCCTTTGGGTTTCTCCTACCTGAGGTTTTCTCAGCCTTTTAAAATCTGTAAGTTTATGTCTTTTCCAAATTTGGGGAGTTTTCTGTCATTATTTTATTTGAATACTTTTTTTCAATTCCATTCTCTCTCTTTTCTGTTTCTGGGACTCCGATGATATGAATGTTAGGGTTTTTGTTATTATCCCGTAAGTCCCCGACACATTGTTATTTTACTTTCAGTCTATTTTCTCACTATTGTTCAGGTTGGGTAAATTTTATTGATCTGTCCTCAAGTTCACTGATTCTATCATCTGTCATCTGTACTCTACTATTGAGTGCATCCAGCAGGTTAAAAAAAATCAGTTACTATATTTTATAGTTCTATAATTTTCATTTGGTTCTTTTTTATAACTGCTTTTTGAGGTATTTTTATGTTGGTGGCTATAAAAGCCTTATCAGATAGTCCCAACATCTGTTTCATTACATCTTGGCATCTGTTGGTTGTCTTTTTTCATTCTGGTTGTGATTTTTCTGGTTTTTGGTGTAATGAGTGATATTCGAGTATCCTGGATATTTTGGATATTATATTATAAAACTCTGGATTCTGTTTCATCTTTTTTAGCATGCATTCTCCTGTTGAGGTGTAGCACAAGGGCTGGGTGGGTATGTATATTCAGCTTAGCACTGTGCAAATGTGGGGCACTGATTCACACTGCTTTGTGCCAAATGGGTGGGGTAGAAGTTCTGTTCCTCCCTTGGGACCCCTGACACCTTACCTGAGCATGTGGGGTATTGGCTCAGACTGAGTTTTTCCCCTGAGAGGGCCCAGCTGACACCAGGGGACTAGTGCCATCTTCTTCCCATCACCAACTAGTGCCACCTTCTTCCCATCACCTCTTTCCACCTCTTGATGTCAGCTCTCTGTTGGGCCCCACTGACAGTGGAGTGGGGATATGAAGCAGAGTGATGATGAGACTCACTTCTCATTAAATCTAGACCCCACTGATACTACCTGGGCAGGGCAATCAAAGCGTCTTCTGCTTTTGTTGGGCAGGAGATGAAGATCAACTCCCCGTAGAGCTATGCAGACACTAACCTGACAGGGGAATCAGAATTTTGCCTGCTTTAGACAGGTGGGAGGTGGAAGAATCCCTCCCTGCTGGCACCACTGGGTGGGGAGATTGAAGTACCATTGTCTGATGTCCCTGTGCAGGGGGTGAGAGAGGTAAAGTGGTGGAGGACATGGGGGTTAAAGATCAGCTCCCTTCTTGGTCCAACTGAAATTGTGGAAGTGTGTGTGGAGGGGTGGATTTTCTTTTGGTGTTTGGTTTGAGTAGGGTAGATATTGCCAAAAATGTTTTCTGTTCTGTTAGGCCATCCTTTTCCTGGTATTTTGACTAGGAGGAATAGGCTTTTCCTGGGAATTTTCTGTGTGTGGTGGAGGTCTGTACTTGTTAGCAGTTCTGGGTTGGAGGCTTCAGGGAACCCACCTCAAGTCCCAGGATCCCTACACAGTCTGCTTTTTTCTTCCCACCTTCAGAGCCCATGTACAGTTGTCTTTTGTGTTATGTGGATGGTAAGAGATTGGATCAAGGAGTGAAGAGGCTAATTTATGTTGGGCTGAACTGGAAGTAACCAACTGTATCTTTTGAAGAGCCTACCTTTTAAAAATTTATGAGATCTGAGTTACCATTTCCTTTTTCTTTCATGGGTCATGATCTTAAACTAAATAAAATGTTAGCCGTTGATTTTTCATAAATGCTCTATGTCAGGTTTAGGAAGTTCATTTCTATTCCTCGTTTGTTGGGAGTTTTTTATTAGTCATGTGTGTTGAATTTTGTCTAGTGTTTTTCTACATCTGTTGAGATGATATTTTTTTTTCTTAGTTTGTTAATCTGCTGAAGTACTTTGATTAATTTTTGCATTTTAAACTAACTTTGTATTTTTAGCCCAAACCCCACTTAGTCATGATGTATTATACTTTTTAGATTTGTTGGATTAAATTTGCTAAAATTTTATTTAGAATTTTTGCATGCATTTTCATTAGGGATATTGGTTCTACAGTTTATTTTTTCTTATTATTTCTTTGTCAGGTTTTGATATTAGGGTTTTAGTATTACTTAGTTACTTAGCATTACTTAGTATTACTTGGTTATATATTTGCCAACTTTTCTAGACTTTCTTAGTGCCCACAAACCTCATTTCTATTTCTTGTTTCAGCAGGTCTTCTTTTGATACATTCCCACCTTTTGCCAACAATAATTAAAGCCTCTGATGGTTAGTAATTAACTTCAAGGTCAAGAATAAATTAGTATACATTTGAATTACAATCTTTTGATTTATGGTGGCCCCAAAATGAAGGTAATTAAATGTTACAGCATTAAACTGTGATCATATCTTTAAGGATGAATATTCAAGTAGTTCACTTAAATAAAACACTTGAAATAAAGAAACTAAAAATTATTTTACTGAAGTATAGTTGATTTACAATGTTGTGTTAGTTTCAGGAATACAGCAAAGTGATTCAGTTATATGTGTGTATATATGTGTGTGTGTATATATATATATATTCTTTTTCAGATTCTTTTCCTTTATAGGTTATTACAAAATATTGAGTATAAAAAATAAAAATTTTATAGGAAATCTTCTACCTATCATTTCTACACCAATTTTTTTAAAGTTTTTTTCCCCTAGTGGAGCACTTTAGTGATCATGAAGAATGCAAACATGGTACATACTTAAACTTGTTCCTATTTTTTCCCCAGCTGGTTGAACTTTCCTAAATGATTGTGAACCAGTTATGCAAAGTAGTGGTAATTAATTTGCATCTTTAGACAAGTGAAAGCTTTTTATAAAGGATGGTTGTTAAATGTTTAGTTTCTCTAAGGAGGATGGAAAAAGAGAAAATAAGTCCTTATTATTAGAAGAAATATGGGGTTTGAAGAACAAAAGAATGCAAATAATGAG
Source organism: Physeter macrocephalus (assembly GCF_002837175.3). Lineage (NCBI taxonomy): Eukaryota > Metazoa > Chordata > Mammalia > Artiodactyla > Physeteridae > Physeter > Physeter macrocephalus. Next base: position 56,930,791 of record NC_041215.1, read on the forward strand.
TCTTTGCCCCTGGCTCTGGCACCACAAAGAGATTCTGCTATCTCTTTCTCTTGGACTATTTTCACATAATGCAATTCCTTAAATGCAGTAATGCCTTAAATTTGGTATTTAAATCAGGCAATCGCTAGAAACTAATTTTTATTTTTAAAAAAACTAAGTATAAGATTATCTGATAAATAGAACATGAATCTTCCATATGTTTCAAATTTTTAACTTGTTTTCCTTGGCTCATAAAAAGATTAATGCAAATTTTAAAATTTTTAGGTAATTTTAATAGTATTAATGTTTTCAGGGCTACTCTTTTCTGATACAACTTTATTTGAAATGTTTCCATCTTTCAAGAACTGTGTTTTCCATCTCCATTCTATGCCTTGAAATGTGTCAGATATTTAGTAGGATCTCAAATGCAAGGTTAAGTGACAGTAAAATATAACCGGAATGAGAGCATTATAACAAAATAAGCTACAATTGAAACTTTGCACTCTATGGACTTTCTCAAGTATTTAATAGTAAGGCTGAGAGGAGGAACTTTTCCTCAGGACCTTCCCTGTTCCTTCCATCTGCTAACTCTTGGTGTTCCCTCAGACTGGATTTTCAAGATAACTGAGCCTTGAGAGCTTTCTGTTTTTCAAGAGTTGTTCACAATTTTGGGCTTACCAATTAAACTCTTTGTTTTCAAATTATTTTTGGATCTTTAGAAAGTGTATTTGCTCTCTTTTTGTGGTATTTGAGCAGAGGATAAGGTGTTATATGTGCTATCTTTATCAAATATACAGTTTAATCTTTGCAATAACTCTGCAAGTTATCCATACATAACTTTTTTTTTTTTAATAGAGGATGAAGTTCCAGCTTGGAGGGATTAAGTGTTATATTGAAGATCACATAGCTAATCTATAGAGAGTGTGTACTAAATTCTAGATATACCTGAACTCACAACCCATGATCTTGTCTTGAACTACAGTCAGGATGGCCTAGTGTCCATTTAGAAGAATGTTCAGCAGAGGTGGACATCATGCTCTGAGCAGTGCAGATTCATACAACATTTAAGACACTGTGAGGGTGTATTCATAAACCCTTTGCAGCATTATCTAAAGTGATAAATGTTCAACCATTGGAAGATAAATAAGTGACTATGAAATAAATGAGTGTCATTTTTCTGCTTCTGTGAGTTACCACATCTGCTTATCAGAACTTCAGTGATATAAGTGAAATCTCAGCTTTCTTTTTGCACCAAATTAAAATACCATAAATTCTATTAACCTTAAAATTCCATAAAAACCAATATTCTCATTTTTCTACATGAAAAGACAGTAAAATTAGAATGGAATTAGAATATTCTGATATCTTTGGAAAAGAGTAAAAGCTACCCCAAATATCATCTACCACTTAAAAATCCGTTTTTTGCTGAAAGTATAGCTGTATGCCTAACATTAATGGATAGAATTTTGTATTTCTTATACCTAAAGAAGATTGTATTTTATATTCTTTATTAAAAGAAAACCCTACTGTTATTATTTAATTATTAGAAAGATTGATTTTTGTTATTCATCATCTTATAGAAAAATGGGATTGTAGAGATGATTGGCGGAATCGTCAAGATAATTACAATTTATCTTCTATCTCTATGCATATTATAGGGGAGGGAAAAATTTTTCTCTACCCTTCTTTGTTCTCTGGCTGTTGTAATAATCAAATTAACATAGGACAGATTAACAGGAGAAAAACAAATTTAGTTACGTATAAGTCAAGCAGTTGAGGCGTGTATGTCGTTCTGAGCTCAGGAAAATGTGCAGGAGTCTGGGACTTCAAAGAGGAGAAAGGCAATTCACAGGAAGATGGGAAGAGCAAATGTTTGGTGAGCAAACGGTAGCCATGTCGTTCAGAGACAGTGGACACAGAGAGGAATTTGACCTCCAGGCCCAGCTGAGCTCCCCGCAGCTTACCATACCTAGCCCATAGTCTTTGTAGTTATCTCTGGTGATAGTTCTCTTCCTGGCCCAGGCCATCTATCTAAATTCCTATAGGCAGTTCAGGGAGAGGCAAAAGTTTTTCTTGAATCTGCTGGGTCTTGATTGCCTTCAGCTCAAAATAGTCCACATGCCAAAGTGACACATTTTGGGGAGACTTGTTCTGACTCCCTTCACAGTCTTCACTCCCTAAAGGGTCTCATTAGCCTTTACGTTTACCAGGCAGTCACAAAACTGTTTAATATGAGAATGAACACTGGTTCTCAATAACTGCCGTAAAAGCATCACATAGTGTAGCAGACTCTGTGGATGTCTCTCTCAGCACCTGGGGGAGCCCTTTGAAGGCTGCTGTGGTTGCTGATGATAATGACTTACCCTGAAATCCTTTGGGAACCTGGAGCCACCTCATCCAGAGGGGACCTGAGTCCCATGGTCATTTCTTGAATGGTAGGGGTACCAAATACCCACTGCCTTGCCTCCAGGTGGGAGATAGCAGCCTGGTATGATCTTACCAAGTCAGAGTAAGGCTAGATGCACCAGAAATCAATTCTTTGCTTAGCTTCTCTGCTTTCTCATCTTGCTTCTCTCTCTTCTGCTGGTCTCCCCTGAGAGCACTCCCTTTAAAAATAACTCACAGAAAAATCCTAGTCAGAATCAGTTGTTTAGGGAACTAGACCTAAGACATGTGGCAATTTAACCCACAAGATTATCTCCCTTGCCTATATTTCAAGAGTTGCCTGGGTTCAATTTTGAAATAGATGCCTGTATAGCCATTAAGATTGCTACTTGTGTTATTTGATTCTATTTTTCCCTTTTTCTTTGCTCTTCTTTCACTGGTGGAAGAATACTGGGGTTATGTATTATAAATATGACAAAGAATTTCGTAAGCTGTTGAATGTGTAAAGAAAATGTTCATATTATTGGTATTTTTGAGGAAATTCCTAAAAGAGCATGTCATATAGCCAAGTCACAATGAATGGTAATCACCTTCTTTCTTCCTGTATGTTTTAGAAATAATTTTATAATCACTTCTCTGTCTGTTCCAGATTTTATTGTCTCTCTCCCATTTCTCCTCCTAACAGCTTCTCACTGTTTTATGTGTTTGTCATTTTACCAGACTGGAAATACAATAGATATGAAACAGAAGCTGATTTTTACCCCCATCTGATGTGGACACCATTAATTTATGAAGAAACTGTTTTGCTTTTCCTTAAAAAAAAAAAAAAAGACAAACAGCTGGTTTGATGGAAAATCTGCCCTAATCTCCAGAGAACAGTGAGTTCAGACGTGATATAAATTGACAGAGGGTGAAAAAATAATCTTCAGGCAGATAACTTAGTGCAGCTAGGATGGGCAGGACAGGATGGCATTTGCCAGACAGAGGAGAACACAGTGTATGTGGTCACACAGTGCACTTGGAAAAGGTGATATTGGGAAATGATAATAATCAGCTTACCAGTGTTTACAGTACTGAAAGAGTGCTAAAAAATGTAGAAATGAAGTTTTAAACACGTGACATGTAAAGGAGGTTCCTCTGCTTAGAATCCTTTTAAGATCATTGTTCTATCTCAGTTGATATTTTCCTAAACACCAGTAGAGGCCTCCAGACACTTCACTAAGTAAACAAACATACCATCCACACACAGGGGAGCCCATGATACCCATTGTGTCCACTGATATGGAGAGAAATCAAATGGAATCTTCGAGGAAGATGATTTCAGTGAGAATCAGCTGTAATTAGAGGAGCTGCTGACCTTTGTTGTATAACTTGCCCAAAGGTCCGTTACAAAAGAAAACTATTCTGTCTAGAATAGAAGGAGGTCATGGTATGTGTAATTATTGTTCTTTTAGATTGCATTTAACTAATTGTCACAATGTGGGCATTTCTCTGTTAATAATCTATTATGTTGTCAGTAAGGCAATTCTCTCAAGCCACCTAATTCACGCAGTATTCTTGGAATCAAAACACTACAGTTGGAGAGGAATGGAAACAAGGTAATTCTCAGACCCCCAACCTGAGTTATTTGGCAAGTACCACTCTTCTGTCTCAAGTTTTCAATGAGCATAGTCCTAAAAGAGGAAAAAGGAGAAGTTTGTTAAAGAGTCACTACCCATGAAACCTTCACAGTAAACATTACTAACTCATAAAGAGCCTACTAATGACAGTCTGAAGCACCTCTTTTATTTGGAAGTATATGTGCATTTATATGTGTGGTTGCAAATAACCACCAAGGTCTACATGACCATTACTGATTAACTGCATGTCCCCCCCAAATTTTAGTGAATAATCACAATTAGAAGTACTCTAACGCCCTAGGATATCTGCTTCTGAGGTAAATCTCCATCAGATTCTCCGTGTCACTGATAAAATCCACTCAGCCCTAAACCTTTATTAACGGCTTTAAGCAACTCCAGTAGCTTCTTTATATATTAGACACTTCTCTGACTGTACCTTTAGCTGACAGTATAAATACATTCATTTTGCTGTCACATCAGTTGATTTTAGCTAATTAGGAGCATTTGGGGGCCTTGATCTGATAAGGAAGTGTGAATTCGTTTTCTCCCCCACAGCGGGTGTGTTATTTGCTGGGGCATTAGGGGAGTGTGAATCAGGCACATTTCTTCTGTCAGGCTGATGGTTTTTAAACAACATTCACCGCACAGAAACTAAAACGGTCAGAGCAGAAGCTGGGTGTTGGCCATTGGTGTGATTTGTCAGATTAGGTTAGTTACCTCTGGAATGGGAATCTGACAGAGGTGAACATGTGTATGCCCAAGAAGCACCAAATCTGACCTTTCCTTTGGCGAATGTTCCTCACGGTAGAGATCTCCCTCTCATTTCAGAACCTCTCCGGAGGAGGCTGTCTCTCTTCAGTCACTGTCATTCTCTCCCAGCCCTACAGCATCCAGTTTGGTGTTCATCCTGGCCCTTCTTAATTTTAAAGCCAAAGGCACAGGTTTTGAAAATTCACTGGCCCTGAAGTATTTGCAGAAAATCTTTTGAACAGTTTGGGTCCTGGGATTTCTTTGTTTAGTCTCTTCTGCTGAAGGCAAAGCCGGGCTGGCTGTCTGCAGGTCAGCCAGGAGCAGTGAGGCAAAGGGAAACAAACAACAGAACAGCTGAGATTCCTGCTAGGAGCTTGTTTGTAGATGGAGCTCATACAGTGTCTTTTGTTTATTTGTGAGGCTTTACTAGGGAATGCATAAAAAGGAACTTGAAATAAGTAACCATTTATGAAAGGAGGAAAAGAGATGTCTGACAACAATATTTTCAATTTTGAGGCTGGGAGAAATGCTCATTTATGTAATGTGAATTTTTCTGCAAAGATACAGTTGCTCTCTAAGGCATGTGCTTTGTGTTCCCTTTGTTTCTCTTGTAGCTTTACGCTAATCATTTACACAGTTGTCTCCCATCCTACTGGTGATCAGTTCGTAAATTATAGGAGCAAATAAAATAATCTCTGAATGTCCTCCAGTAATAACCATTTGATTCTTCAGATCAAACCTTGAATGTTAGTCTCATTACCAAAAGACCAGTTGAATTGTTAAAACTTTCATTGGAAATACCTGCCGTTGTCTGCTGTTTATAACTGTCTTTGAGTCATAGACTGTATGTGCCTAAAATAGGATGGAGGGATGAACCCCCTAACAGAGTGCCTGACCCTCTGAAAGAAGTCTTGGTAAAGTGGAAAAAATATGATATTTGGAGACTCCATCCATCTGTTGGTTATAAACTTGTTCACTTGGTCTTTGTGACTTAGTTGTCTTCTTTGTAAAATGCAGATAATAATGCCTATCTTCTAGCATATTTATAGTATTAAACGTTTTTTTTCTTCTGTCATCCTAGTGTTTATCCTGATCCTTTTTACTTTTAAAACAAAAGTCACAACCATTTAACAATAGTTGGCATATAATAAGTATGTTTTTGTGACTATTATCTGCTGTCCCCCATTAATATAAGCTCCGTGAGGATGTGGTATGTGTGTCATTCACCACTGTGTCCCCACCTCCTGGCATGCAGCAGACATTCAATAAACATTTGTTGTACAGCTCAGTGAAATATCAGTTATTGTGGCACCTAATGTTAATATTATTCTTATTTTTGTAGTTAAAATTTACTAGCTAAAATCCAAGATAAACACAAATTATATAAAAAGCAGTATTTATATTTGTATTTGAAGTAAGGCTGAAAAGGAATTATGTAAGCTTCCATCTCAAGAACACAGGAAAAGAACAAATCAAAACCAAAGAAAGGAAAAGAAGGAACGTCTAAAAATAAGATTAGAAATCAATGAAAAAGGAAACAAACATAAAATTAGAAAATCAACAAACCAAATTTGATTTATTGAAAATACTAATAAAAGTGATAAACCTTTAACGAAACTGACCCAGAGAAAAGAGAGAAAAAAAATATGACCAGTGTCAGAGATTAGAAAGGTGGTTGATAATATAGATAATAAAAACATTGTAGAAAGGCAATGTTGAGAAGACTTTAGGCATCTACCTTGTAGAAGAAATGGGAAAATCTTATGAAAAACAACTTACTAAAAGTGATACAGTCTAAATGATCATATATGTTTTGAGGACATTGAGTATATTGTTACTAAAACTTCCCACAAGAAAACTCCAAGACCAAATGGTTTCCTCATAAATGCTTCTTAATATTTATAATAAGAGTGAACTTGCAAAAACTGTTCCAGAGTATAGAGGAAGAGGAACATTTCTTAACATATTTTATGAAGCCACCACAACCTTGATACCAAAATCTGATCAGGACACTACAAAAAAGAAAAATTAGTGACCAAACATAGATGTGAATGTCCCTAAAAATTAGGAAAAATAATACAGATTACATATCTGTATTATCCATAAATCCATGGCACACACTACCTATCGATCTATCATCTATCTATCTATCCCATTTTTAATGGGGCTTATTGTAGTGATTTAAGAGTGGGTTAACATTGAGATATCAGTCAGTGTGACAATTACGTTCATAGCAGCACTATTTTTAAAAGTTATATACTAGAAACAACCCACACGTCCATTAATAGGAGAGTGGGTATATAAACTGTGGTATGTTTATAAAATGAAATATTATACAGCTATGAGAATAAATGAACTATAGCTATGTGCAAAAACATAGATGAATATCACAAAAAATAGTATTGAGTCAAAGAAGCAAGACAAAGTATTCTAAGTCAGATAGTGGTTAAGCTTGGGTGGAAGTAGTAGCGGAGGCAGGAATGAGGTTGTAATTTTTTTCTTGATGTGGGTGATAGTTACTGAGATATGTTCAGCAGTGAAAATTCGTCACCATATTCAGGTATGATTCGTGCACCTTTCTGGATGAATATTTTTACTTCAAAAAGGAGTTCAGGGCTTCCCTGGTGGTGCAGTGGTTGAGAATCCGCCTGCCGATGCAGGGGACACGGGTTCGTGCAGCAGTCCGGGAAGATCCCACATGCCGCGGAGCGGCTGGGCCCGTGAGCCATGGCCGCTGAGCCTGCGCGTCCAGAGCCTGTGCTCCGCAACGGGAGAGAGCCCACAACAGTGAGTGGCCCGCGTACCACCAAAAAAAAAAAAAAAAAAAAAAAAAAAAAAGGAGTTCAGATGAAACACAAAAGTAACAGTGTAATAATATAGCCCAACACTTGACCTACAAACTCAGTGTTTATGTTTATGTATGTGGCTGCAAACTCCCACTGTGACCACTGTAGTGTCAAACAAATCTTGTTTAGTAGAAAGTAAGGGGAAAGATTAGATAAGTAAATACAATAAGAACTAAGTTGTTTAGTATGGACAGCAGGTGCTCATATAAATGTATACATAGATGAGTTTGTGATTTGCATATGGGTTTTTTTAAACTTATTTTTTTCTCTTAAGGATTTACATTGTAATCATTCTTCAGTGCTACTAAGTAAAAATATATATCATTTTTGATGTCCAAAGAGCATTTTATTACATAGCTATATTAAAATTCATTTTAAAAAACACCTTCACCTGAACATTTTAGGTGGTTTTCAAATTACTGTCATTCTAAACAGTGCCTACATGGAGTCCCAGTGCAATGACTGGAGTGCTCAGCTTCTGGCAACTGTCATATACTTTCCATTCTACCATCACTCACTGCCAAGTCCACGCAATTAACATGGCAGTGAGAAATGCCCTCCCAATATATCTAAGGATCTTAATCATTCCACTCTTCTTTCCCAAAATGGCATCTCATAAGCTTGTTTTAAAATGATGTTCCTAGGGACCATTCCTGTTTAGAGATCTTAGGTCTAGGTAAAGAAACAATTCAAGATTCGTTTCTTAAACTCTGCTGTATTCGCAGAGGAGACTGGGACATTATGGAGCAATTGTTCTAAAACTTTCCAGTAATTAATATTTTGCACATTCTTTAACCTAAAAGTGAGGTGCTCATTTTGTGAGCATATTTTAAATTCCTAGTGATGCCTCAACTTTCCAGGTTTTCTTATTCTCGTAGGACCAAATTCCAGTTAAAAGAAAAAGAAAGAAATAACAAGAAATAGAAGAAAAGCTCTGAAAACATTGTGGTTCCTCATTTTTCTTGACACTGTATTTCCACCCAAGTGAATGCACATTATACTTTCAAGGTCGTAAATAGATCTTCATAATTTATTAATCTATAGTTCAAAAACAAGGGTAAAACGTGTTTCTGTGCCACTGTTTATTTAAATTACAGTAAAAGAGTGTGATTCTGATTTCACTGCAGTGAGATTATTGACAAAGGAAAACAAAATAGCCCTTCTTCACATGAGATGCAGCATCTACATTGTTGAACCCAGCTGACTCTGCAATAGCTAAGACAGAGAGAGAAGAGATAAATCCATTGAGAGAGTTGCATAAAGCAAACCTGGCCAGAGACTCAAACCCTGTAAAACTTGATTTGAGTCAAGCAGGGAAGGAAATTTCCTCCTCAGAATACAAGGTAGATGGCATCTCTTTCCTTTAAAATGTTTAGGTCAGATAAGCCAGTTCATAACACTGGGCAGTGTCACTTTCTTAGGAAAATAAGTCTTGGGGAATGACTGATTTTGTTGTATTTCTCTTTAATCTGTCATTTTTACTGTGGTTTATAACGAATTCAGTCTGCTTGGAGGCCTAAGTAAAAATTCTTAAAAACAAAATGAGTAGAGTGGGGAAGTATGCCGTCATGTATTTTTATTTTTCCGTGCCTTTGAGAAAAGTTCTTAATGACTTTGTTCTCTAATACCAAGGTAGCTTTGAGTAGCCATCATTTGGGGATAATTTGCTCTGATATCCTTGTTCACTGACCCGAGACATTTGCTAAAGAGTGTTTTTTTTGTTTTTTTTTCCCTCCCTTTAAAATTTTTGATCACATTAGGCTTTCCACAAGAGACATAGAGCTGCTTCAAAATCCAAATCCAAAGAAAGGTGACAACGTAGTAGGGTAAATGCACTAATTGTTCTTCCAATAAAATCTGCAAAAAAAAATTTAAATGAACATCTGTTTAAAGAATAGAGCTATTAAAAGGAATGTTCTGCACAAACAGTATGCCACGAAGAATCCTTGTACAATAATGCTGTGAAATTGTTTAATTAACTCATAAAAGAGGGAACCTAGTAAAGGAAATGTATGCAGTGCACTCTGGAGATATTTGACAGTCTTCAAGAACAGATGTGATTATGATTATAATTATTTTAGTAAATTGAGCCATAATTTCTCTTTCTGTTGTAAAATAAGGTAAAGTATATTATGAATCTTAAGTAGAAAAAAAACCTTAATCATAAATAATTCATTCAAATCCTGACTTCTGTTGTAGCTGCAGCACTGCTATCATTTCCTTTTTTCAGTGAGGTGTGCATTTGTAAGTACAACTGAGAAGATTAAGTATTCAGCATGGAATTAGGGTAGATTTTATGTGTACTTTGTGGAAATTGGCTTAAATATTTTGTAGACATGACTTTCACCATATATTTATATGTCCATAAAAAATATGTTTTTATCTTTAGGAAGTGTCAATTACTTATAAGATCATGGTGTGTAGTGGGTATGGAGTAATTCTATTCTATTACCAGAGTCACTCAATCAGAGACCCTAAGGTATTGAACATGAAGGCTACAACAGTATTTTGTATGTGTGAGGTCAAGCAGTTTGACTTGAAGTGGATTCACTGACCAGACATTATACATCAGTTTTGTTAAATATTACTATGCAAATGTATTAGATCTATTCTCCTCTATTATTTTTCATCCTTCTCTGTTTTGGAAATTGCATATTTTTATATTCATAACTTTAGTTAGTAATTACAGGAATGTTACATTTTCTGTGTATTGCCTTTATCACTCTTATTAACTAAAATTACTGCTAGATGGAAATTAATCAGACAAATTAGCATGCTTATTCATGAAACCTAGATTATAGTAAACCCCAAGATTAAGACTAATGAAACAATTTCTTATTTAATCATTATTAAAAATGGGAACATTGCTCAGATATCTGACGGTAACTGCAGTAAACTTTGGAAGTAGACAAATGAATGTGTTTTTCTTGACTGCTCTTTCATGAAAGCAAGATTATTATCACTTGCTGGGAGTTTTGCTTTCATATTCAACATTTTCCCAAGGGAAAGAAAAAGTCTTTTCTTACTAGGAAAAGAGAAAATCTAATTTCTCCAATAGACTTCTTTCTTTGAAACTTAAGCTATTCTGACTCTGACTTTTCAAAATTTAAAATGTGTGTGAAAGTGTTCATAAGTCAAGGCTGTATATATTTATTATAAGCATAATACTTTTACTATTTTAAAAAAATAAACACCATATTAGAAGTATACATATTCACTTAAGGTATTTCTTAAAATGAATTAAGAATATTTAATTTAAGTAAAACATGGATTAGAAAGCAAAAGGTACTACAAGGCTAATATTGAAAATCCATAATCTTCTCCACATGTCATTGCAACGAGCTTCCCTGAGCCTCGGGACAACCACATTCAGTCATTTCTGCTTTAAGGTATTTTGGTGATTGCCTTAATGTTGGACTGCTTTTCTTATTTCCCAACTTTAGACATTAGCAGTTTTCTGCTATGATAGCTGAAGATTTTATTCACACTACTTCTCACAACCTATTCCGTCTCCAACTAAAAAAGTTTTGGATTAATAACTTTATTAGCTACTTTTGAAAATCTAAATATTATATTAAAAATATCAATTTCCTGTTCTATCAAATTCAGATACCATCTCTCTCTTTTTTTTTTAATAGATCTTTACTGGAGTATAATTGCTTCACAATACCGTGTTAGTTTCTGTTGTACAACAAAGCGAATCAGCCATATGCATACACATGTCCTCATATCCCCCACCTCTTGAGCCCCCCTCCCATCCTCCCTATCCCACCCCTCTAGGTGGGACTCATCGCAAAGCAGCGAGTCGATCTCCCTGTGCTATGCTGCTGCTTCCCACCAGCCAACTATTTTACATTCGGTAGTGTATATATGTCGATGCTACTCTCACTTCGCCCCAGCTTCGCCCTCCCACCCCATGTCATCAAGTTCATTCTCTATGTCTACCTCTTTGTTCCTGCTCTGCAACTAGGTGCATCAGTACCATTTTTTTTTTTTAGATTCCATATATATGCGTTAGCATGCGATATTTGCTTTTCTCTTTCTGACTTGCTTCACTCTGTATGACAGACTCTAGGTCCATGCATCTTTCTACAAATAACTCAATTTCGTTTCTTTTTATGGCTCAGTAATATGCCATTGTATATATGTGCCACAACTTCTTTATCCATTCATCTGTTGATGGAAATTTAGGTTGGTTCCATGTCCTCGCTATTGTAAATAGTGCTGCAATGAACATTGTGGTGCATGTCTCTTTTTGAATTATGGTTTTCTCAGGGTATATGCCCAGGAGTGAGATCGCTGTGTCATATGGTAGTTCTATTTTTAGTTTTTTAAGGAACCTCCATACTGTTTTCCATAGTGGTTGTATCAATACACTTTCCCACCAACAGTGCAGGAGGGTTCCCTTTTCACCACACCCTTTCCAGCACTTATTGTTTCTAGCTTTTTTGATAATGGCCATTCTGACCAGCATGAGGTGATAGCTCATTGTAGTTTTGATTTGCATTTCTCTAATAATTAGTGATGTTGAGCATCTTTTCATGTGCCTCTAGGCCATCTGTGTATCTTCCTTGGTAAAATGTCTGTTTAGGTTTTCTGCCCTTTTTTTTTTTTTTTTTTTTTGCGGTACGCGGGCCTCTCCTGCTGCGGAGCACAGGCTCTGGACACGCAGGCCCAGCAACCATGGCTCACTGGCCCAGCCGCTCCGTGGCATGCGGGATCCTCCCAGACCGGGACACGAACCCGCGTCCCCCACATCGGCAGGTGGACTGTCAACCCCTGTGCCACCAGGGAAGCCCTCTGCCCATTTTTTAACTGGATTTTTTTTTTAATATTGAGCTCCATGAGCTGTTTGTATATTTTAGAGATTAATCCTTTGTCTGTTGTTTCATTTGCAAATACTTTCTCCCATTCTGAGGGTTGTCTTTTTGTCTTGTTTATGGTTTCCCTTGATGTGCAAAAGCTTTTAAGTTTAATTAAGTCCCATTTGTTTATTTTTGTTTTGTTTTTATTTCTGTTACTCTAGGAGGTGGGTCAAAAAAGATCTTGCTGTGGTTTATGTCAGAGTGTTTTTCCTATGTTTTCCTCTAAACGTTTTATAGCGTTTCTTCTTACATTTAGGTCTTTAATCCATTTTGAGTTTATTTTTGTGTATGTTGCTAGGAAGTGTTCTAATTTCATTCTTTTACATGTCCAGTTTTCCCAGCACCACTTATTGAAGAGGCTGTCTTTTCTCCATTGTATGTTCTTGCCTCCTTTGTTAAAAATTAGCTGCTCATATGTGCGTGGGTTTATCTCTGGGCATTCTATCCTGTACTATTGATCTATATTTCTGTTTTTGTGCCAGTACCATACTGTCTTGATTGCTATAGCTTTGTGGTATAGTGTGAAGCCAGGGAGCCTGATTCATCCAACTCCATTTTTCTTTCTCAAGATTGCTTTGGCTATCCGGGGGTCTTTTGTGTTTCCATATGAATTGTAAGATTTTTTTGTTCTAATTATGTGAAGAATGCCATTGGTAGTTTGATAGGGATTGCATTGAATCTGTAGATTGCTTTGGGTAGTATAGTCATTTTCACAATATTGATTCTTCTAATCCAGGAACAGGTATGTTTCTCCATTTATTTATGTCATCTTTGATTTCTTTCATCAGTGTTTTATAGTTTTCTGGGTACAAGTCTTTTGCCTCCTTAGGCAGATTCATTCCTAAGTATTTTATTCTTTTTGTTGAGATGGTAAATGGGAGTGTTTCCTTAATTTCTCTTTCTGACTTTTTGTTGTTGGTGTATAGGAATGCCAGAGTTTTCTGTGTATTAATTTTGTATCCTGCAACCTTACCAAATTCACTGATTAGTTCTAGCAGTTTTCTGGTGGCATCTTTAGGATTTTCTATGTATAGTATCATGTCATTGGCAAACAGTGGCAGTTTTACTTCTTCTTTTCCAATTTGTATTCCTTTTATTTCTCTTTCTTCTCTGATTGCTGTGGCTAGGACTTCTAAAACTATGTTGTATAAGAGTGGCAAGAGTGGACCTTCTTGTCTTGTTTCTGATCTTAATGGAAATGCTTTCAGTTTTTCACCATTGAGTATGATGCTTGTTGTGGGTTTCTCATATATGGCCTTTATTATTTTGAGGTAGGTTCCCTCTATGCCCATTTTCTGGAGAGTTTTTATCATAAATGGGTGTTGAATTTTGTCAAAAGCTTTTTCTGCATCTATTGAGATGATCATATTGTTTTTATTCCTTAATTTGTTAATGTGGTGTATCACATAGATTGATTTGCGTATATTGAAGAATCCTTGTATCCCTGGGATAAATCCCACTTGGTCATGGTGTATGATCCTTTTAATGTGCTGTTGGATTCTGTTTGCTAGTATTTTGTTCAGCATTTTTGCATCTATGTTCATCAGTGTTAATTGGTCTATAATTTTCTTTTTTTTGTGATATCTTTTTCTGGTTTTGGTATCAGGGTGATGATCACTTCATAGAATGAATTTGGTAGTGTTTCTCCCTCTGCAATTTTTTGGAAGAGTTTGAGAAGGATCAATGTTAACTCTTCTCTAAATGTTTGATAGAATTCTCCTGTGAAGCCCTCTGGTCCTGGACTTTTGTTTGTTTGAAGATTTTAAATTACGGTTTCAGTTTCATTAGTTGTGATGGCTCTGTTTATATTTTCTAATTCTTCCTGGTTCTGTTCTGGAAAATTGTACCTTTCTAAGAATTTGTCCATTTCTTTGTGGTTGTCCATTTTATTGGCATATAGTTGTTTGTAGTACTCTCTTGTAATCCTTTGAATTTCTGCAGTGTCAGTTGTGATTACTCCTTTTTCATTTCTAATTTTATTGATTTGTGTCCTCTCCCTTTTTTTCTTGATGAGTCTGGGTAAGGGTTTATCAATTTTGTTTATCTTCTCAAAGGACCAGCTTTTAGCTTTATTGATCTTTGCTATTGTTTTCTTCATTTCTATTTCATTTATTTCTGCTCTCATCTTTATGATTTCTTTCCTTCTACTGACTTTGGGTTTCCTTTGTTCTTTTTCTAGTTGTTTTAAGTGTAGGGTTAGATTTTTTATTTGAGATTTTTCTTGTTTCTTGAGGTGAGATTGAATTGCTATAAACTTCCCTCTTAGAACTGATTTTGCTGTGTCCCATATGATTTGGGTCGTCATGTTTTGTTGTCATTTGTTTCTATGTATTTTTAAATTTCTTCTTTGATATCTTCAGTGATCTCTTGGTTACTTAGTAGCTCACTGTTTGCCTCCGTGTATTTGTGTTTTTTACAGTTTTTTGCCTGTAATTGATTTCCAGTCTCATAGCGTTGTGGTCAGAAAAGATGCTTGATACGATTTCAATTTTCTTAAATTTTCCGAGGCTTGATTTGTGACCCAAGGTGTGATCTATCCTGGAGAATATTCCATGTGCGCTTGAGATGAAAGTGTATTCTGTCACTTTTGGGTGGAATTTTGTATAAATATCAGTTAGATCTCTCTGGTCTATTCTGTCATTTAAAGCTTGTGTTTCCTTATTTATTTTCTGTTTTGATGATCTGTCCATTGGTGTAAGTGGGGTATTAATGTCCCATACTATTATTGTGTTACTGTCTATTTCTCCCTTCATGGTTGTTAGCATTTGCCTTATGTATTGAGGTGCTCATATTTTGGATGTGTAA
>NC_041215.1:56946240-56972372 GCF_002837175.3 Physeter macrocephalus
ATGTTCCTATTACCATTTTCTTAATTGTTTTGGGTTTGTTTTTGTGTGTCTTTTTCTTCTCTTGTGTTTCCTGCCTAGAGAAGTTTCCTTAGCATTTGTCGTAAAGCTGGTTTGGTGGTGCTGAATTCTCTTAGCTTTTGCTTGTCTGAAAAGCTTTTGACTTCTCCATCAAATCTGAATGAGATCCTTGCTGAGTAATCTTGGTGGTAGGTTTTTCTCTTTCATCACTTTAAGTATATCCTGCCACTCCCTTCTGATCTGCAGAGTTTCCACTAGAAAATCAGCTGATAACCTTATGGGGATTCCTTTGTATGTTATTTTTCCCTTGCTGCTTTTAATAATTTTTCTTTGAATTTAATTTTTGTTAGTTTGATTAATATGTGTCTTGGTGTGTTTTTCCTAGGGTTTATCCTGTGTGGGACTCTGTATGCTTCCTGGACTTGAGTGACTCTTTCATTTCCCATGTTAGGGAAGTTTTCCACTATAATCTCTTCAAATATTTTCTCAGACCCTTTCCTTTTCTCTTCTTCTTTTTGGACCCATGTAATTCGAATGTTGGTGCATTTAGTGTTGTCTCAGTGGTCTCTTAGATTGTCTTCAATTCTTTTCATTCTTTTCTCTTTATTCTGCTCCTCAGCAGTTATTTCCACCATTTTGTCTTCCAGCTCACTTTTTCGTTCTTCAGCCTCAGTTATTCTGTTATTCATTCCTTCTAGTGTATTTTCCATTTCAGTTATTTCATTGTTCATCTCTGTTTGTTTGGTCTTTAGTTCTTCTAGATCTCTGTTAAACATTTCTTGTATTTTCTCAATCCATGCTTCTGTTCTGTTTCCAAGATTCTGGATCAGCTTTACTACCATTACTCTGAATTCTTTTTCAGGTAGATTGTCTATTTCCTCTTCATTTATTTGGTCTTGTAGGTTTTTACCTTGCTCCTTCATCTGTGACATATTTTTTTGCCATCTCATTTTTTTTTTTTTTTTAATGAGTGGGATTTTGTTCCTGTTTTACTGGTTGTTTGACCTGAGGCTTCCAACACTGGAGTTTGTAGGCTATTGGGTAGAGCTGGGTCTTGGTGCTGAGATGAGGACCTCTGTGAGACCTCACTCCGATGAATATTCCCTGAGGTCTGAGGTTCTCTGTTAATCCAGTGGTTTGGACTCGGAGCTCCCACTGCAGGAGCTCCTGCCTGACCCCGGGCTCATGAACCAAGATCCCGCAAGTGGTTCACTCTGGGGTTCCTCCCATCTCCTTGGGCGTCAGAGTCCCCCACCAGCAGCCGGCAGGGGCCCTAGTTGTGGGGAGATGCTAACTCCATGTCTTCTCACACCTCCATCTTGACTCCTCCTCAGATACCATCTGTTGATTCTCCATCTTGTACAGTGAGAATTTCAGCACTCCTAACACTTTCATACTCTGCTTTTCACCATGCTGGGGTACTGGATAAAATATAGAATACCCAGGTAAGTTTGAATTTTAGATAAACAACTAATTTTTTAGTGTAAATATGTCCAACTCTGTATGAAACATACTTATACGAAAAAAAGGATATATATTCACTTGGAAAACAGAAATCTAGGCAAGTATTTTGTTAACTAGACTTGAGAAGGAGGAATTTATTGAGGAGATACCAAAACAAGGCAACCAATTTACCTACATAATACCAAAGTGTTAGGAGTTTGTTATACCTGATACTTCTGCATTGGGCTTAGGAGATGAGGCCAAAATCGGGAAGACTGGTGGAAAGCTGTATCTAAGGAGCATCTAGACTCCCTGATCACCTTCCCAAATCTTCATAACCAGGCTAAAATCCCAAGTCCCACCCAGTAGAGGAAATGAAGTTTTCATTTCTGGCAAAGTTGATCTAGGGAGACTCTTAACTCAGGGAGAGCAAGGAAAATCTAAGCACAGGGTGTGGCCCTGAATTGGAAACAAGAAGACTAAGTGAAAGTCCATATTATGTACTGGGAGACTTCCAGCCCTCTTTTCCATTTTGACTCTCAGAATGCTGATGGCAGCACAATTTAGAAGTAACCTAGGGATTTCCTTTTCTGGGCTCAAAAGACTGGCTCAAAACAAAAGGTTTACAAAACTCTCATTAGGGCTTCTCATGTGAAGCATGGTCTCCATTTTATCACTCATGGTAAGAGCCATCAATCCACAGCTTTTTCTTTTTTTTTCCCAGACAGAGTTTTAGGATCTCACTCTTAAATATAAATTGCTGGCCAGGGAAAACCACACATTGAAAATCCCTAATATAGTAGGCAAAGACCAAAATGAACAAGTAGACAGGGGAGAGTCAGAGAAAGCAAATCTGATAAAGGAAAGAGAATAAAACTTAAAAAACAAAAAAGCTACAAGTAAAGTTCTCAATAAGATAAGGCATTGCATTTGAAACAAGAACAGGGTACATTCACAAGGGAGCATCCCTTGAACAAGAAAGAATGCTTTTAAACTACAAAGAGAATACTAGAAACTTTAAAGTCAGTATGATGTTTGGAATACATATTTTAGGCAGTCTTCCCAGAAGTAACATCAAAAGACAAAAAGGTGAAAAATTGGAGGAAAAGTTAGGAAAATAGTATTTTTTTTGAAAAGATACTACAACTGTATAATATGAGTTCCAAAAAAGAGAACAGAACAAAAAGTGGGAAAAAATATGAATAAAGTAATACATTTCCTAAAAGTGATGGACATAAGTTTTCAGACTGAAAAAATTCATAGGGAGCCCAGAAAAAAGAATCCATTAGAATAATACCAATAGTGGGGAAATAAATCATGAAATTTCAAAACACCATAGATGAAGAAAATAAATCCATAGAGATCTGAGAAAGTGAGGGAGAGAGGGAGGGGGAGCAGGAGAAGAGGCGTAGAAGAGAGGGGAGAGGAGAGAATCATATCACATAGTTCAAATATTAGCAGCTTTTCAACAGAAACATTGAAACCTAGAGAACAGTAGAGCACTGTGTAAAAATCCTGAGGGAAAATAATTTTCAACCTAGAATACTGTACTCAGCTAAGCTATCAAGTGTGAAGGCAGAAATAAAAATGTTTTCAGATATGCAGTATCTCAAAAATTTACTTTGCATGCAACTGTTTTTCAGGAAGCCACTGAAAATGTGCTAGTAACAAGGTGGAGGAAACTGAGGAAGGGTAAAACATGAGATCTGAGACACAGGGGCCAAACAGAAGGGAGATGAAAAGAATTTCAAAATAATGGTGAAGGAATATCTTAGAAAAATAGTTTCTCAGCAAGTCCAAATTGGAGAGAGAATGTTCTAGTGGATATTGAAAGCTTAACTGATGTGTTTGAACATGCTTAAGTGTACTTTTAAAGTTCTGTTTTAAAATTTGCAAATGAGCTAGTGTTAATTACTTATAAAGCAAAGCAAGCATAAAAAAAAGATCCAGGGCTTCCCTGGTGGCACAGTGGTTGCACGTCCGCCTGCCAATGCAGGGGAACCGGGTTTGCACCCCGGTCTGGGAGGATCCCACATGCCGCGGAGCGGCTGGGCCCGTGAGCCATGGCCGCTCAGCCTGCGCGTCCGGAGCCTGTGCTCCAAAACGGGAGAGGCCGCAGCAGAGGGAGGCCCGCATACCACAAAAAAAAAAAAAAAAAAAAAAAAAAAAAAATCCAATTATTAACTCCAAGAAAAACAAAACGTTTACAATGAAGGGAACATAATTATAGTATACTATCTGGCTGAACTCTAATAATTATTTATAGTCATAATGATGTATACATTAAATATTAATTAGATAAAAGTGATATAACTAGAGTGAGAAGGTGGTGAGAAGGTAAGAGAGGGAGAGAGAGACAAGTGGGGGTTTGCATAGAGTCAAATCCACCTCTTCCATTATTGGAAGTCATTAGATAATATATAATATAACTGAAAAATCAAGATCTAGGCATATAATATTTTATCTATAAGTAAGAGGTAAATACCAGAAGCAACAATTAAAAAAGATGAAAATGATTATTTGTTCTGATCAGGACTTTGGAATAGAGATAAATGGAGCAGAAGGCGGCTTTTTTCTTTTGCTACCTATAAAGGAATTTGATGTTTAAAATTACGTATATGTATTACTTTGATATAAGTAAGTGAACAAATGACAATATAATAAACAAATAAGCAGATGTGTTACATGTTCATTCCTTATGGAAAGGAAGAAAATAAATAAATAAAGCCATATGAACCCAGTAAAGGAAAGTATCAGAGTAGCTACAAGCATGCAGACATGGACATTTAATAACTTAGAGGAAAGGCGATATATTTTTCTGGAGCAATTCACATAGTGTAATTTGTAAGCTAATAAGAAACAGGAAGTGAACAATGAATGTGGCAGGTTCCTTCTTTGTGCTCACAGCCCTAAGGCCTTTGTGGGGAGCAGCAGTAGGTTTGTGTGAAGGATTCTTGTTGGTAGTGGAAAGGCAGAGATACCACCTCTGCCTCTGTTTCCTCTAGTTATAGAAGCTATAGACACTGATGACTCAGAGACTTGATGCACTGCATCCTTTTTCAACTTGGTTTTAAAAAGCCTAGAAAATGTGTCACCACTGATATGAAAACAGTTGCTGCCTTTTGCAGACCATGGCAGTTCTTTAGGACCCGACCATTTGGAGTGATCATCAAGCATCACAGAAAGACCTGGTTTTGTTTGGTAGAGTCTTGAGGCAAATGAAAATAACCAGAAGGAAAGAAAAAAGAAACTATATATTTTTTGTGCTTGTTATGGGATAGGCCTTAAGATACTTCCACATACTCTATGTCATATAATCTTACCCAAGGCAATGGAAGTTTAATACAATACTGACACACATGTGGCAAAGAAAAGTAACTCTTAGATTTACTAAGAGATATCACAGTTTTATTAAGCCAGTGCTGAGCTAAGTAGAATTCACTTTTTTTTAATATGGTTAGTAGGATACCACTATCAATGCACAATTAAACTACACTAATAAAATTATTGAGTCCAGATCAAGGAAGACAATGGTTTCATTGTACTTTGCCTGGGTCATACCACACTTGGAGTGTTGTGGGTTCCGGTCAAATCGGGGCACAGGCTGAGTAAGAGAAAAATGACTGTGAGGAGAATCAAAACCAGATAGTATGAGGAATATTTAGAAGAACCAATGATTTAAGCCTGGAGGAAGGAAGACTGATTGGAGCACATTATTGCTATTTTGCCACATTTTAAGTACTCCTGTGTAGAAGAAGGAATGCTTTTTATTCTGGATTACTTCTGAGACTGGAACTGACACACAGAAGATTTAGGAAGCTCTTGAGGAATGATTTCTAATAAGTAGTGAATGGTAGAATACCATGTCTCACAAATCACTTATTGACCTTCACTGGAATTGTTTAAGGAGCCACCCGATGATCATCAATTATGCACTTTGAGAGAGGATTCCCACCTTGCAATAGAGGTTGGACCAGCTGCAATTTAAAGACTGATCAGGTCTAATATTCTAGGTTCTTCTATATGTCAGTCTTGATATTGTCACCAAAACTGATTATTCAGTAAATAAATATTGGTCATCTCATGTATGTCAGGGGACAAAATAGACATTGTCCTACCTCCTGAAATGTTAAATCCAGCAGAAGGGCTAGTAATTAAGCAGATAATTGCATAAATAATTTTAATTGTAATGAACATTATGAAGAAGTAAAGAATATCATGGCAACATATAACACAAGATCTAATCTAGTTTGGGGGGAGAGGGAAGATTTCGTTAAAGAAGTTATGTTTAAGCTGAGACCCAAAGGCTGAGTTAACCACTAGGAAACTACTGCAGAGTCAGGGTCGAAGTCCAGAAAAGTGTCTTGGATTAGAATACTCCCATATTGAAACAAAAAATTCTACTTTAGCACTCAAGCAATCTTAAAAATGTCCCTTAGCACCTCCCTTATTTATTGATATGCTATTGATGTTGGCTGAAGTTTGCTTTTTCTGCTTTATGGGAAGTCCTCTTTGCTCACAGCCTAGTTGATATGCTTTGGGTTCATACTTTGAGCACTTTTAGTGTGATTGAGTGATTTTGTTGTTGTTGTTGGCTCTGACTGATCCTAGGATCCACTACTCTGTATTTGTAGGTGCTCAGATGAGTCAGATTCTGAATCATAGCCACAGAGACAAGAGGGATTTCTTTCTTGCCCTTGACTTTAGAGCTAAAAATACTGTGGTTTAAGTACCGCCTGCAAAACAAAGAAGTGAGTGAGGAATGGCTCTAGGAGTAAGTGAACCCATCCTTCTCCTGAGTGTATTTCAGAAACCTACAGAGTAAAATCTTTCATCTAAATTAAAATGGACCCTCACAAAACTTCAAAGAGTCTGATGATATGAAAGGAGTAGCCAGGGCCTGTGAAGTGCTGGTGAGTAATTACAATCTGAGATTTATTGGTGACCACGCTTGTGTCAGTAAAAGGTTGGCTGATCAGAAAAAAAAACAGACATTGGCTAGAGGGAGGACTCTTGAGCCACCCAATCTTTTGAAATTTCTAAAGAGTTTTCCAAGGGGAAACTTGGCATTTGGACTTTCATGTGACATTGGTAGGTTAATTAGGACTGGGAGCTATGATCCATTATCTTAATTGCCTGTATCTTCTCATTGATATTTGACCTATATACCAGGTGGCTGGCGACTTGTAACAGGTAAGTGAAGAATTTAGGGGGAAAAATCATGAGCATACATTTTATGAACAATTAGGTAATCAAGGCTAGGATTTTTAGTATGGAGCCTCCCTTTTCAACAGTCTCTTCTCTGAAATACGCCATTCTTCAAGGTCTTATAGCTTCCAGGAACATGGTATAATTTATTTTCAAAGTTTTGCTTGCCATGTTGGATGAGATCAAGAGCCTTGAGAGTGAAGATGACAGCCATGGAGAGAGAGACAAGAGAATCTGGCAGGAGAAATTAGCCCCAGCAAAAACAAAGTGGAAATTGGAGGAATAATGTAATGTTTGGCCAAATTACATAAATTATTCAAGTTCTTCATTTTCTGCATGGATTTTTCTTTTCCATGGAATGATTTTACAGTTTTAGCTTTTAATATATTTTTATCCAAGTGGCTTTGATTGGAAGTTTACCTATACAAGTCTAACGTTGTTGAGTATTTGCATTCTTCTTCATTTTTAAAGTTTGGCTACCCATTGATTGAATCTTCAGACTTAAATTAATGGTTGAAAGAATAAGGCACAGTTATTGTTTTTCCCCCTTACACTCTTATCATTGTGGTAATATGCAGTATGTAATGTCCTTGGGCAAGGAAGCAATTTGCCCTGATATTTCATCAGAGCAAAATTATTTTTGATTAGGCATTAGTTACTTCTCAATTCTTCAAGGAATTTAAATCTCACTCTTGAATACAAAATGTGTATCTTGAATACAAAAATATTTTGACATTCTTATATGAATGAAGTTTCTGATTCAAAGACTAGGTTCATGCAAGGGTCATTATTTTGTTAATTTTTCATTACAGTGTCCAAATTGATGGGTGTGTATCAATGTAACACAGGATCCAAAGGCAAAAATTAAAGTCTATATGCTCAATTCTAGCTACAACACATTTCAGTAGTGCAGTGTCTGCTGTGTGGCAAGACTGAGAAAATTTCTTAATCAAATTTTCTATAAATCTTTGATGTCTGCTTATTTATTTTCTGCAGAACAGCAGTCTCTTCATGTTTGATGTCCCAGTAGCCAGAGCCTGTTTCTGTTAGTTTGATTGTAGAAAGAGAGGTGTCCTCACAGAGAGCCCAGTTGGACGTTTCCTGCTTTCTGCCTTAGTTTCTTTCATGGTTGGAGAGCAAGGAGGAAGAAGAGCACATGATAGAATTGGTAATTGTTTGCACTACTGGCAGAGCCTCAAATGATATTTATTCTATCACAGTCACTTGCAACCAGACAATTCATTTTTTGCAGCAGATGGAAGGTGGACAGCATGCAAATGCTTGGATTAAACACATTATAGTGCTTTGAAACCCTGTCCATGTAACAGTGTTGTTTGTAGACCTATTTTGCTGCTGTTACAGTGGTGCTTAATTAGAATAATTAGTAAGAAAAACTAAAGTGATTTTTTTGGTTGTAGTTCCCTGCCAGATATTTGTATAGAAGTCTATTAGGTGACTATTAGGATGGAAGGTAAAAGTGCAAAAGTTTAAGATTTGGCCTTGTTTTAAGAACTGTTATGTTTTAACGATTCTGGTAATGTATTCATTCAGTCTCTTAAAGATTATGGGACTGATATTTCTCTACTTTTTTATGGAAGATAATTAGATTAATTGTTAGGGGATGCCACTAGGGAACTTTTGCTTAAGAGTTACTTTTGAGTTTATTCCTGGAAAGGAATGGAACTGGCAGGAACAAGGTCAGTTTTCTATTATATCTGATGACCGTTTCCAGGAAGGTTTGGTTAGCCAAGCACATGGATTCTTGGTCTCTATTGTAAACTGCCAAAAGGGATGTCCCTCCCATGGAAATTGTTACACTTGTTTTTTATAATATTGGCATCTGTAAGCTCTTCATGGTACAAGGAATAAAATCTTGAGAAGGAGACTGAAAAGATATATATCCTGAGATCCAGCAAATGGAAAACACTCTCTTCCACAACTGGAAGGTCTAACTGTCCCCATTATGTATGCTGGATGGTGGGAAAAATCATTCCACACAACATTGTAAATCAACTATATTTCAATAAAAAATTTTTTCAAAAAACTTAGGGAGTGGAGACACACAGTACTGTTAAATGAGAAATCAAGTTGTTAAACAATTTGAATTGCAAGATCCCAAATAAAAACTTATTTAGGTATATGTGCAAAGAAAAGACTAGAAGTAAACATATCAACTATAAAAAGTAAAAAAAAAAAATCATTCCTGAAGTCAGAGAGGTTTTTTGTGTTCAACCTTCTTCATGATCTCTGATGAGACTGGACTTGATTTTAATTCATGTATTCTAATGTAAAATGATCAAAATCAGTAATTTATCATAATCATTAAACACCCGAGACATTCAAATTAGAATAAGAATAGTATTCATTCATTCATTTATTCATTCATTCAACAGATATTTATTGAGCACCTTGTAAGGGCCAGGTACAGGTATTTGTGAGAAGAAGTGAGCAAAATAAACATATTTCTACTTTCATGGAACTTTCACTTTAATGAAGTAATACAAATAATGGGAACATGTTTTTAAATGCTGTACTTTATGTTACAAAAGGAAAACTTTGGGGTAACTCTCAGCAGGTCGTGCAGTAAGATATTTTGGGGATTTGGGGGGGATGTGCTTGTGTTGATCCATGCACCACATCTGTTTCTGATTTACTTGTGATAACGTTAAGCATTTTTTAGACAGGTGACAGATTTTGTTTAATGTTGAGCCTACAGTAATATTAATTTACTTACAAAAAATTTAACTTGTGCCAGTGACTTTATTTGTTTGAATACCTAAGCTGATCAGTTGCAGTATTAACTGAATTCCTTTCCTGGTCTTATAGAATTTAGAATTTACTAGAGACTCATTATCATGAGTTATGCAAAGGTATATCAGCTTGCTTTTTTAAAATTTATGCTCTTTAAGAAGATACAATCAGTGACTTTGCATCCATTCATTGTAGATACTCTTACTAATAAATATGGAACTTATTAGTCATATAGTTAATATAATTAGTTTGTTTCAGGTCTCAAATGAGAGACGAAGTTTTGATAGCTTGAGATCATGACAACCTTATTTTTATTCCATTTCCAGATGTTATTACTGTTTAGAGTACATGTGACCGTGATCATTGGTATATAATATATTGTCCATTTTTGTTTATTTTTATGATAATGTTTAAAAAGCATATATATTATGCCTGTGTATTCAAAGTGAGGTAACAACTCTGACAATTATATGGTTCCTGCAATTATTTTAAGCCAGAAATACTCCATATGTTATATTATAATAGTAAGGCTTTGATAAGTTGTTAGCTCTGCTGCAACTAATTATTTTACTAAAATAAAATATCAAAGATTGTGAATGATTGAATTTTTAAAAAAATTAGAAAGGATTCATGTTTATCTTTATAATAATCCTGTTAATGATTATGCATTATATATTATTATAAACTTTCTTGAGAGGAAGAGAAAGAAATGGAATTGCTCATAAACCTGAGTGTGCCTCACGGAGGGGGTTGAATATGTAACTTGTATTTGTCCAATGTACGTGATGGAAGCACGAGTGATAGACTTTGGCCCAGGTAGACTAGAACACCAGTAGTAAAAGATCTGCTCCTCTGACTGCCCAAAGCCCCTAGCTCCACCAATATACTCTCATTTTACATTGTTCTGAAATTTTTATTTAAATAGTTTGCAGGAAATAGTCACTATACAGACTCAGAGAGCAAATGGCTGGGAGAAAATTTTTCATTGCATACAGAAAACATTTAATTTCAAACCCTCTCTCTCTTTATTCTTTAACCACCATATTTACCTCTTGATTTAGATAAATTTCAATGTCTTTTGGTCCAATGGTCTTGTGCCTTTATTGTAAGCTGTCTCAAATCCTTTTTTGGGAACAAGTTACTTATTGTTTGTAACAGTCAAAGACTAGTCGGGAAATCAGAAAACACTGTGTTTCAAATAGACGGTGTTTACTACAGATAATTAGTAACGTAGGTGACAGAAGAGCTAAAAAGGCCAAACAGGGAAAAGTGGAAACCCCCAAATTAGCAGCAGCAGGAAAGAGCTACCATGCCTGGGTTTAAAAGGACTGGATGTGTGGAGGAGGTGTTTTACTGGACCTTAGGTGCCAAGGCCATCTGGTATACCTGTCTGGTAGAAGCTGCAGCAATGCATGCCACCAGAATTACTGCTTGGGAAGAAAGGGGGGAAATTCCCTATTTCTCCATTCTTTCTACCATGCCCTCACCCCTAATCTGTTGCCAGTACCTTCTTTTGACCAAACCCTACCAGAAACCAACACACACAGAACTGGGTAACACAGTTTGCAGAGGTCAGTCTCCCTGTGACACAGAACAGAAGGGTGAAGAATGGATCTGTAAGCAGACAGACCAGAGAAGAAGATATGGGTCAGTCAATCAATACAAATAATCTTTTATTCGTATTCAGATTTTCCTTCAGAGAAAATAAACTGACAACTGCTAATAAAAGCATTAGTGCAGTATCTCTTGATTAGCTTTCAATAATCTTCAGGGCTCAAATTATCAAGAGGTAAATGTCAGCTTTATTTACCTATTCTTTAACATAGCATTTTGTTAGCTGAATGTAAAACCCAGAAAATGGGTTACTGGGAGAACTTGTGTTAACTTTCCTTTTTTTCCTGCAAATGTTTAGAGAAAAGTTACATGGGTATTTGGTTAAGTTAATCTAAATTCTACTTAGAATGTTTTTTTTAAAACAGGTAATCATTACAGCACGATAAATTTATATCTACTAAGTTCACAACTCTAAGATTATTAGATATTTATTTTCAGATAGAGATCAATTAGTTGGAGTTAGAATGTAATCTGGAAAAGAAAGAGAAGTATGTATAAAACCTGTCTGGATTTGCAAACTTCTTAATATGGTGTATGTAACAGGGCATTAAGTAGCTGTTCATGTCTAGAGATTTCCAGAATGGAAAGCAGGGGTGTTAGAATGATGTTAAGAGCTTATTTATAGGGGAAAAAATACTTCTTACTACATTAACAAGAAAAGATACATCCTACAAAATATTTGTGATATGTAGAGTTTTGGTAAAATTTGAATGATTAACGATGAACCTTGGGTAAATGTCATGAAATTCAGTGCAAAGCTTTGGAGACCCATGCAACAGTTTTCTTTAGATAATTAACTTGCTTAGGAATTTGGTTCTATCCAGATAGAATCCCCAGATTTTTTTCACTTACTAAGAAAAGACTGTGCCCTCATGCCTTTAAAAATGGAATAAAGCATTAATACATTCTCCAGGAAGATGGATTTTTTAAATTAGAATCAAGCTAGTTTACTAATATTATATTAAAGTAAAATTCCAACCACAGTTGATAGAATAAAATAGTTTTATTCTCTTTCCTTCTTACCTTTTTTCCATCTTCCTTTTTGCAATCCATATACACCCAAGAAAAAAATTAATGTCTAATTTAAAGGTAGTGGACAGCAACTTTGGTAACCATAGGTTTCTTTGCAAAGAAAAGTTATTCTTGACATTTAGAATTTTTCTATTGAATACTAATACCATGCAAGATCATTCACTAGAGAGTATTGGAATTCTTCCATTCTGGTCAGCTTGTACTATAAAATGAGAATGATATTAGTGTCTATCTCATAATGTTGCTATGACAGTTAATATTTGCAAAGAACTCAGACTAACACTTGGCACAGAGTAAATACTAAAGAAGTTCTTGGTAAATCAATCAATCAATCAGTCTCTGTTCTTTCCATGCTATATTAATTCCCATCTCCATTCTAGAGTATATAACATTCTCTCTGCTTGGATTCCCACCCCTCTTTCTATTCATCCAAATCCTGTGATTCTTTAAGAACTTGTTCAGACCCCACCTTTTTAAGCCTTTTGCGACAACTCCAATCTCTACTGACCTCATTGAGGGTAACTCAGTGTTAACCCTTAACATTGATTCTTAACCAGGGGAAGGCATTCGGATTCCCTGGAGAGCTTTTCCAAAATATATATCCCTGGGCCCACACCCCAAGAGTTTTTAGATTCAGGGAGTCTTGCCTGGCACCAAAACATGCACATTTTGATAAAGGTGTCCAACAAAACTGATATAAGCCTAGTCAGTATACACTGATAATAATTATCTCTTGTTGTGGGTATGTGAATTATCTTTCTCAACGAGATTGTAAACTTCTTGAAGAATGGACCATGGTTTGTTCTTCATGTGTATCTCCCCATAATGCTGGGAACATGGCCACTGCTGAATAACATTCCTTTTTCTTGTTTGGCTGCAAGATCTCTGAGAGTGGGGCCCAGGATATGCATTGTCAAAGGATGTGGAGGGACAAAGAGATCCACAGTGGATCATTCAACTATCATCACAATTAATGCTGTGTAATAAATAACCACAAAGTGACATACAACAATAAGCATTTGTTGTTTGTTTTTAGAGTCAGCAGGGATAGGCTAGGCATCTCTACTGATCTTACCTGTGCTTACATGTTTGGGGGTTGGGCTGGGCCCACTTAATTGTCTGCACTTCAGCAGCTCAGTCATGTATTGGTGAACTGGCTCTGTTTCATAAGACTTTGATGTTCCTTCTGGGACCATCAGGCTAGTCAAAGTGAGTTTTCTTATGAAAATAGTAGAGGACAAAAGGACAAGGCCAGATAAAAGAAGTCCATTCCAAGCCTCTACATGCAATGGATTGGCCAAAGGAGGAGAGTACAGCACAGTTTCATGGCAAAACTGTAGACACCGAAAGATGGGAAGAAGTAGTGTCATTTTCCCAAACTACCACAGTGGAGGTCTCGTTCATGTCTCTTCTGTGCAGAGCCCATTCTAATGCTTTACTGAAGGTCAATTCTTGTATATAATCCCAATCAGGATGTCTTTAAAAGAGCCTTACCACCCCTTGAGTAAGCAAGCCAGTAATCTTGTTTGGAGGAAAAAAAGTTGCAAATAAACAATCACACTAATGCCAGTTCATTTGCCATTAAATAGAAAAATATCACTTTATATTTCACAGACTTGACATCACCCAGATAATACGTCACACTTCATTAAACTAGAACATCAAATGCAGAAAACAAAATGCCTGTTATTCAATAAGGTTATCTACTACTTGAACAAGCCTCGTGGAACTGTCAACATGATGTGTTTGAATTCAGGAAATTAAACCAAGAACTGTAACTGGAAAAATGTTAAAAACATCACAAATTTGCTTTGAAATGATACAGCAGCTTTTCGTCACTTGTGATTTGACCACTGGTTCCATCTTTATTACCTGTGGTGTTGCTTAGTGAACTGTTGCAAAGCAACCCGTGCAGTCTATCATGGAAGTTCAATTTAGTGTTTCCAGAGAATCATCTTGGGGCTGAAAGAGAGTTTGTGCTAAGTTCCTCGGCTTCCAGCAAGGCCATCTCTTTGTCTAAGGGATCTTATCTCCTAAAGAGCCAGGGAATTATAACATGGTGTAGCAATCATATAATTTATGCTTTTATCTATCTACCTACCTACCTATCTATCTATCTATGTGTGTGTTCATCACCAAAATAATAGCTAAATTACTGTGACCATTTTTTCTGAATGAATGTGCTCATTTTCCATATTCAATTCTTTATTTGTTCTCAAGGTAGGTACTTGATTAACTCCTGGTTAGCAAAACAAAGATTACATAAACTATAAGAAGGAAAATTGCTTTCCAGTCCTGCTTTGTTCTTACTCTGTCATGGGATGTTAGGCAAATCACTTACCTAATCGATATTCTTATCAATAAAAGCAGACAATCTGGATATATCAGTAGCAAGAGTTCTTGTCTGTATAACCAAATAATAAAGGGTCTAAGGTAAACTCTGGGTCAATCAGATTCAGATATATCTATATCTATGTCTATATATCTATATATATTTGTTTGTATAGGAGAAGGCAATGTAGGATCACCCTGTATGAGTAAGTTTATCTTTTATTAAAGGTCTTATGCTAAGCTTTGCTTGGATTTCCTTTCTAGGAGGAAGGACATTTACTTGTAGGATAAAGAAAAGAAAAGGCAGCACAGAGACGCAAAGATGTGGGCTTATGCAGTATACCTAGTAGAGTTCAGTTTCATCACCTTGCAATGATGGAAAAAAATAAATGATGCAAATTGGGATTTCGATACAACCAAAAAATTTCTTTTGAGACTTTCTAATTCCTAGAGAAGAGAAATGCTGAGAGAGGCATAATAAGCTGATTCTCTGACAAGGGAAGACATTTGAGATTTTTACATGAATGTGATTTTGATGGAGCCGAGAACACAACCATTTTCCTGGAAAGTCAGGAGTGCTAGCATTCCACAGCATTAAGGGCCATCTCCCTCTTGCACACATGCAAACATATATGACTAATTCATCTCTAGACAACACAGGACCAATAGGAGCAGGCTGGTTACAAAGCTAGGCCCTCAGGTGAGTGGAGGTTAAAAGCTCAACGTCACCTTCTCAAATGGAAAATTCTGTGTAACTAACACTGTAGTCTCTTGTTTAGTCACAAAGAGGAATAATTGTTTTGGAATTTGGAAAAAAGATTTCATTTTAGTTGTCGGATGTACTTTTTGGTATAGCTTTGTAGCTAGCACCACTTGCAGCAAAGAAAATTTAGCAAGCACTTGGACAGGCTAAGCTGGGCCTAGAACGACATGTAATTAAGAGAAGTTGGCTGGATGGTTCTATAGGAGGATGGAAGGAACAACAGCTGTCCTTGCACATGGGACCAGCCCATATTAACCTTGGGGGAAGTGGAGGTTATAATGGGAATAAAGCCAGTGGCAGAAAATTAATTATTTCAAAATGTTTGTTTTCAACAGAGTTTGAATCTTGGTGTCTTGTATGTGGATACATAGGCAATGCTTAGAAAAACACAATACCATGAATGTTTAATAGCCAAATGAAATCTTGATGTCAAAGCTGCTCATATGTACATGCATTTTTAACTTGATTTGACTGCTACAGTGAGACAAGCCAAAATTGAAGCACAGTTGTTTTCAGGACTTAGAAGTTCAAAAATTCAAGCTGCATGGTATTGTCTTAGGATGAAGTCATTCCTGTAATGGCAAAACGGAGAAAGCATGGAAAAATAGATCATTATTGCCTAGATTTATAATTTGATGTTCATGTATTAGAAAGATCACCAATATACTCAACAAGAAAAGGGAATAACATATTTTTCAGGAGGTACTCTGTGTAAGAGGAATAGTGTTTTATTTAATTTGCACATAGAAAAATTGGGGTCCTTGTTTCCATAACAAGAGAAATTGTGCCTAAATATAGACTAATTGGTGATGTTTAGTGAGAACATTTGATTGTGTGACTCATGCTTTGAACAAACACCATTTCCCTATCAGAAAACTAGCCCGAGACCCTCCTATTGCTGGGAATGTGTTTAATTAGATGACAGGTTTTAATTAGATAGAACTAGTCAGCCTGCTTACTCTTGGTCTTTATCTCTCCATGAGCCATTTCCCCACAGAAGAATGCAGTAGCCATAATTATTCCCGTCATCCTAAAGAGAATGTTTTAAAGTACTTTAGTTAGCTGTCAAAAAGAGAAGGCTAATTTCCAGTTATGAGAGTATTTTCCCAGTGGAAATCTTCCTTTCATTCTGGGTAAGCATATTTGTGTCGGTTTCTAGCTTTATTAGGCTCCATTTTCTCTTTCCTGGACAGCTAACTTCTCTTGTAACTGTTCAAAATTAAAGGAATTCCTCAATTCCAGAAATGTTTCCAGCTGTTTTTAGCTCTAGCCAGACTGTCTACATTACCTAAACAAGTACCTAAGGACATGGCACATGTAATAAAAATTGCCCAGCAAAAGCATAATGGAACCAAATTATTTGGAAGAATTTCCCATAATATATGGAATTTTAATAGATGTAAAGTAAAAAAATCAGTGGTCAAATATTTGAACAATTATGTGCTAAATGAACAAACTTCTTTACTTAGGATCTATCAGGTTATTTACTCTACTGATAGGTATAATCTATTTGACACCAGACTTCCAGATCTTTCTACCTCTGTGGTATTTTCATGGGAAGAGGAGGCATGGGGCTGATAGGTTTTCATGTGAGTAACTGGTAATATCACATTTTTGTTTTCTTTGAAACGAACACATGACAATATCCTCCCTCTGTTTCCCCTAGTAAAAAGTTTTAAAGTTTCTGTGGTTCCCACTGTAAAGGAGAAAGGAGGCTTGGGTACATATGATTCCCAGCATATACTGGGCCTTAGTTACTTGTCAAAATAAATCAGGCACATGGGGATGCACAATCTCTAAGTTTTGCCCCTCATCCTTTATTTTTTAGATTGAAATAGTCATAGCCCAGTGGGCTAAGAACTGTTCGGTAAAATTTTAACATAGAAAAATTTGTACATAAAAGTATAGTGCTTATTTGTCATTGTGTTAAAATTTTAGTGTATATTATTGAACTATCTGATTATTTCATAGGTGTATACTAAAAAGTATAATCCATATAATATTTGACTTTAACTTATGTTATCATCTCATTTGCTAACCCCTAGCTCAAGCTCCTATTATCTCTTTCCTGGACAGTTGTAATCACTGGCTGCTACTCTCCCTTCTTCCACCCATGTCTGACTACAGACTGTTCCTTACTCAGCAGCCAGAGTGATGCATTTAAAACATAAGCCAGATCGTATCCTTCTGCTGCTTCAAATCATCAGATGGTTCCCAGGGGTAGGGAGAATTCAGAGCTGGCCCCCAAGATTCCTGCCTCCTGATGTGCACACTCCATGTGATTATTTGGAAGAAGAATCCCTTGAACGTGATCAGGACTTGTAAATATGATGAGATTTCACTCTCAGGATTATTACGTTATAAGACAAAATGAATTTTGCAGGTGTAATTAAGCTCCCAAATCAGTTGACTTGAGTTAAATAAAAGGGCGATTATCCAGAGGTCAACTGGGCTTGACCTAATTGGGTGAGCCCTTTAAAAGGGTCCAGGTCTTCCCAGAAATTAGAGAAATTTGATGTCAGTGAGATGCCCTTCTGCTGTGCGAAGAAAGGAGCCATGTTGTGAGGGGGATGGACATTGGCAAAGATTTGTGGGCAGCCTCTAGGAGCTATGAGCAATCTCTGGCTGATGTCCAGCAAGAGAATAGGGATCTCAGTCCTACAATCGCAAGGAAGTGAATTCTGCCAACAACCTGAATGAGATGGGAAGAGGATCCCAAGCCTTAGATGAGATCATAGCCCATGCTGACATCTTGATTTCAGTCTGGCGAGACTCTGAGCAGAGAACCCAGCTGTGCCACGCCCAGAGTCCTGGCCCACAGAAACTGTAAGATAATAAATTTGTGTAGTTTTAAGCTCTTTAGTTTGTGGTAATTTGTTACAGGGAAAACTAATATGCATCTCTTCTCTCACAGATGAAAATGTAAAAATAACTTTAGTAAGGATTTTGGATTTTATTCTGCTATCCAGCCCTGACTCTCTCTGTTACCATCTTCCATTCTGTCCCCTCTTCATCTGCTGCAGCCACACTGTTCTCACCGTTCCAGAACACTCCAGCATGCTCCTGACTCGGCACCTCAATTCTTATTGTTTCCCTTCCTGGAACCCCCTGCCCTGGATGTGCACAGGACCTCCTATCACCAGTCATTCAGGTTCCTGTCAGAGAGCTCCTCCTTGACCACCTAGACCAGTCAGGCTAGGCTATGTTTTGTTGTGCCAACAAACAATCCCCAAAGCTCAATGATTTAAAATAACAAAAGTTCGCTTTTTATTTTCCCTATATGTTTAATTTGGATTATCAAGAGGGCTCTGCTCATCATGGGCTTGAGAGACCCAGGCTGATAAAGGCACCACTATCTTGTAATGCCACTATTTCAAATTTCTTTTGATTAGTGTTAGCATGGTATGAACTTCTCCATCTCTTTACCTTTTTTTCCCCAATCCTTTACTTGTATCTATTTGTGTCTTTATATTTAAAGTGGGTTTCTTATTTCTTGTAGATAACATATAGTCAGGTCTTGTGTGTGTGTGTTTTGTGTTTTATCTGCTCGGTCAGTCTTTGTCTTTTAACTGGTATATTTAGGTCATTGATGTTTGAAGTGATTATTAATGTAGTTGGATCAATAT
The DNA here is from genome assembly GCF_002837175.3 of Physeter macrocephalus. Taxonomy (NCBI): domain Eukaryota; kingdom Metazoa; phylum Chordata; class Mammalia; order Artiodactyla; family Physeteridae; genus Physeter; species Physeter macrocephalus. The sequence goes on from NC_041215.1 coordinate 56,965,027, forward strand.
CTATCATATTTGTTACTATTTTTTATTCATTGCTTTTCTTCCTTGTTTGTTTCCTTTTGGGGTCTTCCATCTCTTTCTGCCTTCTCTGATTTTAATATATGACATTCTCTTAGCATGTCAATTATATTATTTTTAACTTTTTTAGTGATTTTCCTTTAGTTTGCAATATACAATTACAACTAATATAAGTCCACTTTGAAATAACAGAATATACCACTTTGTGAGTAGTACAAATACATTATAGTATTCTTTTTCTCCCTCCCATATCTTATGACATTTGTCATTAATTTTAGTAATCCATAAGCTATATTACCAAATACATAGTTGATATTCTCATTTTGAACAAACTGTTATCTGTTAGATCAATTAAAAATAAGAAAAATAATCATCAGAGAAATGCAAATCAAAACCACAATGAGATATCACCTCACACCTATCAGAATGGCTATCATCAAAAAGTCTACAAATAACAAAGGTTGGTGAGGATGTAGAGAAATGGGATCCCTAGTACACTGTTGGTGGGATTGTGAATGGGTGCAGCCGCTACGGAAAAAAGTATGGAGGTTCCTCAAAAAACTAAAAATCGAACTACCATATGACCCATTAATTCCACTCTTGGGTATATATCTAAAAATAAATGAAAACACTAATTCAAAAAGGTGCTTGCTCTCCAATGTTCATAGCAGCACTATTTACAACAGCCAAGACATGGAAGCAGCCCAAGTGTCCATCAACAGGTGAATGAATAAAGAAGATGTGGTATATATACAATGGAATATTACTCAGTCATAAAAAGAATGAAATTTTGCCATTTGCAGCAATGTGGATGGACCTAGAGAATATTATGCTTAATGAAATAAGTCAGACAGAGAAAGACAAATATTGTATGCTATCACTTCTATGTGGAATCTAAAAAAACAAAACAAATGAATGTTTATATAGCAAAAAAGAAATAGACTCACAGATTTAGAAAACAACTTAGTGGTTACCAGTGGGGAGAGGGAAGGAGGGAGGGTCATGTTGGGGGTATGGGATTCAGAGATGTATAAAATAGATAAGCAACAAGGATATACTGTATAGCACAGAGAATTATAGCCATTATCTTGTAATAACTTTTAATGGGGTATAAACTGTAAAAATACTGAATCACTAGGCTGTATTCCTGAAACTAATATAATATTGTAGATCAACTATACTTCAATAAAAAAATTTAAAAATTTTAAATAAGAAAAATAATAGATTTTATTTTACCCTTGTTTATTCCTTTTCTAATGCTCTTCCTTTCTTTATGTAGATCTAAGTTTTTGGCATATCATTTTCCTTCTTTTTGAAGAATTTCTATTTTACGTTTCGTGGAAAGCAGGTTTACTTGTGTCAGATTTTTTCAATTTTTGTTTTTCTAGGAAAGTGTTATTTCTCCTTCACTTTTGAAATGTAAATTTTGCTGGATACAGAATTCTAGGTTGGTGGATTTTTAAAAAAACATTTTAAATATTTCACTCCACTCTCTTATTGTTTGCACAGTTTCTAGAGAAATCTGATGTAATTCTTCCCCTTGCTACTCTATAGGTGAGGTGTTTTTTCTTCTGGCTTCTTTCAAGATTTTTTCTTTGTCTTTGATTTTCCTGCATTTTGAATATAATATTCCTAGGTATATTTTTATACCTATATATTTATCCTACTTGGTGTCCTCTAAGCTTTCTTGATCTTTGGTTTGGTGCCTATGATTAATTTTGGAAAATTCTCAGTCATTATTGCTTGAATTATCTCTTCTGTTCCTTTCTTTTTTTTCCTTCTCTTTATGGTATTCTCATTATGCATATGTTATACCTTTTATAATTGTCCCACAGTTTTGGGGTATTCTGTTCTATCTTTTAAGTTTTTTTTTTTCTCTTTGCATTTCAGTTTTGGAAGTTTTTACTGAATTTCTTCATGTTCACTGACTCTTTCCATGGCTATATGCAGCCCATCGATGAGCTCTTCAAAAACATTTTTCAGGGGCTTCCCTGGTGGCGCAGTGGTTGAGAGTCTGCCTGCCGATGCAGGGGACACGGGTTCATGCCCCGGTCTGGGAAGATCCTACATGCTGCCGAGTGGCTGGGCCCGTGAGCCATGTCTGCTGAGCCTGTGCGTCCGGAGCCTGTGCTCCACGAAGGGAGAGGCCACAACAGTGAGAGGCCCGCGTACTGCAAAAAAAGAAAAAAGAAGAAAAAAAAAACCCACAAAAAACATTTTTCATTTCTATTTTAGTGTTTTGATTTCTAGCATTTCCTTTTGGTTCTTAGAATTTCCATCTCTCTGCTTACATTACCCATCTGTTTACAATTTTCTGTTGTAAACCAGACATGATGTACTAGGTAAAATGTACTGAGGTAAATAGACTTTTAGTGTGAGGTTTTATGTTTATCTGATTAAGAGCTAGGCTGTCTTTATTGTTTGCTCTAGCTGTAGGTGTCAGAAGCTAAAATTTCCTCTGGTGCCCTTGTTTTTGTCTCTTCTGTTGTCTTTGGGTTTCTCTGGAGACTTTTTCTAAAGTAGGTTCTGAGGCATGCAGTTCTTTCCATAGTATCTACCTATTATCCAGGAGCCCTATTGATATTGTGTTAAGGTGTAGGGGGAGAGGAAGCACTCTATAGTTCTATGCTTTGACTTTCAGGTTTTAGTGAGCCTTTGCCTGTGCCCTTGGGCTGTGACCTTCACTAGTGCTTTTCAGACCCCATCACCCTTAGTTTATGCAGGAAGGCTAGAGGGAGCTGGAGTTGGGTATTTCCTTTATTCTAGATCAGTTAGGTTCTGATAAAACTCAAGTTGATTAAGCTCTAGTAAAATAGTTTCTCTTGAGGGCATGCCTTGCTAGAAAAAACAGAGTGCTCTGGGTGTATTTCAAAATGGTTCCTTTTCCCTCCTTCCTTTCTGGAAGCACCAGGGAATTTTTCTATGATCTTCATGGTGAGAACCTGGTAGGGCTCCTAGAGGTAAACCTCACTAAATTGTAGGTCATCCTCCTAAGACTGAGCCCCCTGGAATTTTTTAACTCTCAAATTTGTCCATATTGAGCCACCAGCAATTCCATCAATTACCATTTAGATTTTCTTATCCTGATATTGGTTCCCATGGACGTTTCTACTTTCAGGTTTTTATTCCAATAAGTTGTAATTCTCTGTATCCACCTGTCTGTCTCTCCAACTTGGGGGGGCAATTTTTTGCCCTGTAACCTCAATTCTCTGTTGGATCTAAGAAGAGTTGTTGATTTTCAGTTTTTTCAACTTTTTTCTTCCTGTGTGGAAATCAGTGGTGACTTCCAGGATTCTTACATGCCAGACTAGAAACTAGAAGTTGTAATGCCACTATTTCAACATGAGGATTAAAGCTCTGCCACAGCAGGGGGAAACACCTCAGAGAGTTGCACACTGGCTCCCAAATTCTTCAGCCTTACAGTAACATGTCATTTCTATTCATATTTCATAGGCTGGCTATATTTCATATAGTCATGCCCAGTTTTTTGAAATGTGAGCAAATGTAACCCTGCAGTGTTCCTGGAAAAAGAGGACAACCAGCAGTACTGCAGAGCATTTTTAACGTTGACCAGAGCACTCTATGTAAGATAGTATTTCCAGCTCCAGCTACCACTGTGCTCTCTTATCACATCATATTTTCACCCTAGCACTTTATAATACCATATTATGCTGTACATTATACTGTACATATTATATTTCATTATAATGAAACCTATTGTGCTAGATGCTCTGTTTACTGTTTGTCTTTCTTCTTCTATCCCCACAAATGTGAGAATCATGGGAACAGGGACTTTGTCTAGTCTATTCTATTTGTTTATTTTTATCCCCAGAATCCAGAATATTCCAGTGTTCAATACATATTTGGTGAAAGCATTAGTGAATGGATTTTGTTTCAAACTTGGGAACCCAGAAAAATGAACCCTTTACATCAGCCAAATCTGGCTCAGAAATTCTTTCCAACAGGGATGAAGCTGTATAACCCTTGTGCAGAGCCTTTGTCAGACTAGCTGGGTACATCCTTTGCTATCAGATAGCAAGGAGAGAATGAAAAAGCCTCAGAAGTTCCCAGGAATGTGGTGCTATTTTAAGGCAAGGTTATACACATCTTGAGGGAAAATGAATTTGAAAATGAGCTTAGGCATTTCAATAACACAGGTAAAAGGTATTAATAATTTGAAAAATAGGTGAATTTAAGCATCTTCCCATCTCAAGTTTATGTTTATAATCAAGGATATTCAGCTCTCATTCCTCACTTTTTGAAAAGCAAAAAGCTAAATCACCTCTTGAATATGAAATGTAGGTGCAATGCTTGGGACATGCTCTTGCTTGGGGAATAGACCTGTCAGATCCTGGGGTGGTTAAAATGTGGACTTCCTGCTGGTTCAGGTGCACCGTCTTTGTGCTTTTTAGGCTTATTTGTTCACTCTGAGCTTAATGAGTGCATTCAGGCATGTAATGAAGAACAACACATCACGCAAACAATTCATTGAAGTCCAAAGATAAGGTGATTTTATCAGTTATATTATTCAGTAAAGTACATTTGCAATTTATTAAATAATACATAGATTGAGAGGCATCTGGAACACTGTTGTGTTGACACTCATGATATTAACATCCGTGCTATAAAAAGAAATCTTGAATTGATGGCATTTGTTACAGTGGGTGTAAAGCTTTTGTTTCTCTTGCTAGAGAAAAGAGGTGAGAGCAGTGCAGTTGTGGGTCACAGGTCCCTCTGGTATGAAATTTGTCCTGACTAAGCTTAAAACATTTGATGGCCAAAAGCATGGGTTCCTATAGCAAATTATTTTTATTTTCACCTCCATTAACCTTGGCTAATGGGATGAACACAGGGCTGGAAGGCAGGTGAATACCCCCAGTTATCCAAGAGTTACTTGATCTAAGCAAATTACTTTCCTTTCTTCTCTTTCTTTTCTTCTTCTTTTTATAAAGTGTATTACGGCATTTTCAGAGCATGTTCATATATATCTCATTTGACCTTACAACAAACATCCCAGTGAGGTTAGCTGGTCAAGGGTTCTTATTTCTGTTTCTAGATAAGGGATACTGTTGCTTGGAGAGTTGAGTGGGAAGAAGATCAGGGATTTTGACTCTAACCCCAGTGCTTTTTAAAAAATTATACAGCAGTGATGCTCTGGGCCTCAGTTTCCTCACTTCAAACCAAACATAAATATACGTTATTTGCCAACTTAAGTTGTGGGTATGACAAGAGATAATTAAATTTTTAAATATTCTGACTAGTCAGAGCCTATGCAATTATAAATTAATCATCTTGCTTTTGTTTTAAGTCCAAGGGCTCTGTCCTTAGACGATAAAGCCTTCTTCTCCACATTCTTCTACAGAAAAAATGTCCAGTATGAGTGCATATGTAGAGCCCTGGAATTTTCCATCTGAAAACATTTAGGAATGAGTCCTCTTAAAGGAAGAGTAGAGTCATTAGAAAGAAGCCAATGGTAACTCTGATTTGGCTGTCTCTAGGACTGTTATCAAATTAAATTTTTTAAAGTGATGACTTGTTGGTTTGCTTCAATGTTGTTCTATTTTCTAACTCATTGATAAAAATGGTCCTCTTACTTTTGACTAGGCTTTGCCACATAGGGCTATGATCTTCAAGGACAGAAGTATAATAATGAATAACTGTTTTATATTCCAAAATATGTTCTGACTGACTCTTTTTTCAAGTATATAGAGCAGGGGTTAGCAACTTTTGCTGTAAAGGATCAGCATTTGCAGGACATATGGTCTCTGTCATGAGAGACTCAACTCTACTGTTGTATAGTGCAAAAATAGCCATAGAGAACATGTAAATGGATGAGCATGTTCCAATACAACTTTATTTTTAAAGTTTATTTCATATAATTTATTCCATATAATTTTCCCACATCGTGAAATATTCTTCTTTTTTTTTTCAACTATTCAGAAATGGAAAAACATTTTTAGCTCATGGGCCAAGCAAAAACTGATGGGCTGGATTGGTCCATGGGCCAATCCCTAGAACACAAGAGAAACATTCATTGCTACTGTAGACAATACTTCGTTCAAATAATTCTTTGAGTTGGAAAATGTTTCTAGGAAGTCTGTTCTCATAACACAAACTTTCAACACTGTCAGCAAAGGCAATATCAAACAGCAGTGTTCAAGTTAAGTGGTCATCATTGCATAGGAAAAGTACAAGTATTTCCTCATCAGAAAGTTAGAGACCCCTGCTTTATATTCAAAGGAGGGAAATTAACTAGCACAATTTGGCATAGAGCTTGCAAAATCTTGGGGCAGAGATATCTCACAGTGCTAAGTACATTACCAATCTCAATTTGGTGCTCCATAAATATCTGTTGAGTTAACTGAAATTCCCACAAGGTTCCTAAGTTCTTGCTTATTATGTAGAATGAAGTGAACATAGACTATAATTGTCTATTTAGAAGACAAGGGGTTAATGCAATGAATCTTTAAGTAGCACTCTTCACTGCTATTTATGAAGGATGACTACAAAAGACTTAAATGACAGATTTTACAAAAGTGCTAGGCAGTAGGGCAAGGTGTGCACAATATCTAAATAATTAGCCATTATGAGCTTGATAATACCCATGACTAAGCTAATCTATAACTGGATATCTATGGAACCTGCAAAATTCTTTCAGATCTCCAGCATGTAATTTAATCATAATGAAGCCGCTAATTACTGCTGTGTCCCATTATCTTGGAAGTTCACCAATATTCTAAACTCTTTTGCCTCATAGTCAATGCCAAAATATGTTAGTACCTAACTAATCTTTAGTTTTTTTCATTTGTGCAGCGTTTATTTCTTCAACTAAATCATAAGTTTCTTTTGGGGAGGATCATATCACATAAATAAGAGCAGCATAATGATTAACAGCAAGATTGTGGATTCGTACTATTGGGATACAAATTCTGCTTTGACATTTACTAGCAACGCAACTTGGGACACATTACATAGTCTCTGCTCTCAGTTTATTAATTTGTAAATAATGATAATAAAATTATTTACCTGATTGGATTGAACTTCTGTTCAAGTTAAATGAATCAATGCATGCAAGGCACTCAGAACAGTTGCTGGCACACAGTAAGGATTCAAGAAATGCCAGTTAAAAATAGACCTTTGGGTCCCAGTCTGATGCTATAAAATCCTATTTATAAGCTGATGACTTCTCCAGTCCTACTCCCTCCATGGAACCCCACTTAACTTATCCACTTGGAATACTTAACACACCTCCGCTTTGAAACAGAATACTCATCTCGGGCTTCCCTGGTGGCGCAGTGTTTGAGAGTCCGCCTGCCGATGCAGGGGGCACG
>NC_041215.1:56972488-56973502 GCF_002837175.3 Physeter macrocephalus
AAAAAAAAAAAAAAAAAAAAATACTCATCTCAAAATGATCATGCCCACAAAACACGCTTATCTTCTTTCCCATTCCAAGTGTGTTCTCCCTTAGTCTTTCTCTCCAATATGCAGGACAATTTTCACTCTTCTAGTTTTTCAGGCTAAAAAACAAATACAAGCCTGAAGCCATGTTTGATTTTTTTTTTTTTTTTGCCACGCAGCATGGCTCGTGGGATCTTAGTTCCCCGACCAGAGATCAAACCCGTGCCCCAGCAGTGGAAGCGGGGAATCCTAACCACTGGACCACCAGGAAATTCCCTTGACTTCTTTCTTTTTCTCACATTCCACATCCTATTAGCATATTCTGTGAGTTCTGACAAAATATATCTAAATCCCAGCTAACCCACTACCTTACCTATCTTCCTAGTCCATGTTGGTTACCGTTTGCATGAGCTGTTGTTGCAATAGCCTCCAAACTGGTGTCCCTGCTTCTATCCATGATCCCCTGCCATCTAATCTCCATGCACCAGCCAGGCTTCTACATCCACAGCACGTACATGGGTCCTTGCACATGGTCAGGTGTCAATAAATAAACTAAAGGAATGCTTGATTGAAATATTTGAAAGCTAATTGACTTATCACCAGACTATAGGCACTGAAAGGATTTTATTCAAAGTGATGTAAAATTCTCAATAGTCTCTGCCTGTTAAAATTGTCATAGTAAATAATTCCTTTAAAAGTAAGCATAGGGACTTCCCTGGTGGCACAGTGATTAAGAATCCGCCTGCCAATGCAGGGACACAGGTTTGAGGCATGGTCCGGGAATATCCCACATGCCACGGGGCAACTAAGCCCGTGCGCCACAAATATTGAGCCTGCGTGCCTAGAGCCAGTGCTCCGCAACAAGAGAAGCCACCTCAATGAGAAGCCCGCGCACCGCAACGAAGAGTAGCCCCCGCTCGGCGCAACTAGAGAAAGCCCGCGCACAGCAACGAAGACCCAACACAGCCATAAATAAATAAATAAATAAAT
>NC_041215.1:56973576-57002895 GCF_002837175.3 Physeter macrocephalus
ATAAATAAATAAATAAATAAATAAATAAATGAATGAATGAATGAATAAATAAAAGTAAGCATAGACTGAGAAGGTAGGACTGAATAATTTTGACTAAAATTCTGTGAATCTGTGACTTGGTAAAAGCCGTAAGGTCAAGAATAAGGCAGACAAATCAACCTAGATGAACCCTTTAGAATATTTTTGAAAAGTATATCAGATTTGGAACCTTGGTTTTATGAGCCCTGAATTTGTACAGAAAGGTTGATTTTTGAGCCCTACATTTGCAACAGGTATGTATATTTCATTTTCACACCCAGTTAGTCAGGACCTACCATTGTATGAGGGAAAAAATCACCCCCTTTAATTAGACCTTTAGGTAGTTAAAGTAGAAAGCCATTTTCTGTCAAATATGAATCCCAAATATTTTGCTTCTTTGGAGGTACTACTCTAGTCTATGAATCTTTTATTCAAGGATCTTAAAACAAGTTAAAGTGTCTGGTGTAATTTCCTCAAACAGCAAAGTTTTTGTTTTTTTAAGGTTATGTTTAATTGTTGGGAGACATAGGTCCAAGATGTTTTTAAAATTAAGCCTGAGTCCCTCTCACTTCTCTGTAGTGATTATGTCCAGGCCAAGGGATGCTGCAAAGGACAATTGCCAGGAACAACATTCCTCATTCTTTTGGTAGAGAACAAGGAGCTTGGAGGGCCACCAGCATGCTCTCTTTCTGGAACATTTCCAGTCTGCAGCATCTCTCCTATCTATCCCCATTCTTTCTTGAATAAATGAGAGATATGCATGATTTCTGTGCCTGGAAAACTCAAAGATTCATTTCTCTTGACTATAAGCAAGGAGACTGTGAATAAACATGGGAAAAGAAAGAAAGAAGTAAAATAAAGGGAGAAAGATAGAGAATGTTAGCCAGACAAGAAAAGGGAAAAAGGAAAGGAGAAAGGAAACAAAATGAAGAAGGAGAATTAACTCTCAATTTTTGAATGAGGTAAAGAAACTAACTGTGTGTGTGTGTGTACACCTCTGTCTGCTGAGAAGCCTTGAAACAAAGCCACACTTATAGCCAAGAGCACACCTAATGCCCAGATGATCTTGACATCTAATTACCTTTCTCCACTAAAAGGAAGGAGAATCATGGCTTCTTGGAGAAATTGATGATTCTAGAACTGGAGCAGGAAAGAACAAGATGAGACTGGAACAAACATCTTGTTGTGGCAGAAAATAAGAAAGTGCCCAAAGAACGACAGAGGCATGTCAAAAGGACATGGGAGCCAGCTTGAAGGGGCTTCCACTGGGCAGATTTGGGAACAATCTAAGCATCAAAATATAATAACAATAATAACAATAGTTATACTTACAGTCCATTTTATAAAATAAAAATTCATAAGTCCTTTCTTATTTAAATTAAAATAACAGAAGGAAGAGCTGTTCTTCTTTACTGTAGAATGACAACCAATAAATGTGGAAGAAATGACAGAGTTAGAAAATCATCATTGGACGCTGGTGGGTAAAACTTGTGTGTAAAATTTTGATGAACCAGGACATCTACATAGGCTTCACTTATCTGTAAACAAATTATTTATTAACTGTAGAGTGACAAATAGAATCTTCCAGTCTAGAAACCTGGCACATACCAAAGTAAACATCATCAATACTGGGACCACCTACATCAAATACCTTCAGATATGACGCAAAGAAGGACAACCAATCACTTCCATGAGAGTCCTGCTAAAGCAAATAACCTGAACATAATCATGAAAAACAACAAACAAACTCAAACCAAGGGGCATTCTATGAAGTGACTGACCTGTACACTTCAAAAATGTCAAGGTCATGAAAGACAAAGAAAGTTAGAGGAAATTTCAAGGTCATGAAAGACAAAGTTAGGGGAAAGTTTCCAGATCAAAGGAGATTAAAGCAACACGACAACTACTTATAACATACGAGCCTAAGTTGGACCCTGAACTGAGGAAGGAAGAGAAAGCAGCTAAAAAACATTATTGGAACAGTTGATAAAATTTGAATATAGACTGTGGATTAGTGTCTTAGTCTGCTTGAGCTTACATAACAAAATACCATAAACTGGATGGCTTAAATAACAGACATTTATTTTCTCACAGTCCTGGAGGCTAGAAGTCCAAGATCAGCATGCCACTGCAGTCAGTTTCTGGTGAGAATGCTCACCTTGGGTTGCAAATGGCATGAAGGGAGAGGAAGAGGGAAAGGGAGAAGGGAGTGAGAAAGAGAGAGAGGTGGGGGGGAGGAGAGAGGAGGCTGTCTGGTGTTTCTTCTTAAAGGGCATTTACCCAATTGGGCCTGGGCCCTATCCCCATGATCTCATTGACCTCCCAAAGACCCCAACTCTAAATATCATCATGTTGGGGGTTAAGGCTTCAATATATGAATTTGGTGGAGGACACAAACATTCAGTCCATAACATTCAGATATCAATGTTAAGTTTCCTGATTGTGGTAATTATACAGGGATTATGTAAGGAAATGTCCTTGATCCTTGGAAATATAACCTAAAATTTTTAGGGGTAAAGAAATACATTGTCTACAACTTATTGTCAAATGGTTCAGAAAAAATATATACATACAGGCACAAATAGAGAGGCAGATAGAAATCAGTCACATGGAGCAAAATGTAAACAATTGTGGAATCTGGGTAATGGGTAAAATGGGAGTTCCTTTTACATCACAATAAAATATATAAAAAATTTTATGCAAAAGAATCCTTGGAGTTATAAGGTAGACCCTTATTATTCTTCATCAATCAACCTATTACTACTCATCCAGGGTATTAGCAAGCTTTCTCCATTGTACTTATTCTTCTTTCCTGAACTGTTGATTAGTCTTCTGACTTTCAGAGAAGAAATAAAAATCTGAGAGTTATCAGGTGAATAGGACAAAAAGTTTCTTAGCATTTGTAACATCAGGTTAACATGAATAATGTGGCATTTTCATAAAGTGTAATTTAATAGGGAAAATACAAATCCCACACTTGAATTTAAAGAATCAATTGTTTGGAACAAAATTAAAGAGATATGATATAATAATTGCTTACATGAAAATCAGAGCTGATAAGTAAGTACAATATAAGCCTAAAATATAATTAACAAAGCTTAAAATATAATTTTTGGCTTTTCTTTTAAAGATGTCAGTATGTAACCAATTTTTCATTATGGCAACTATTTTTAGCCTTAACTTTATATGATTATTCACTAATAATCTATTCCTCATTGAAAACATAATTTTTTGTTCATTTGTTTTATTTTGGAAGCGTATATTAAAAATCAGAGCAAGTTTTTTCTTCACCTTTTCTTTAATAAATAGAAAATCCTGTTATGATGTGTGTAATCTAGACTGTAGATGGGCAGCAGAGGAGATATTTGATGCTATGCTATTTCTTTTTTAATTTTTTTTTTTTTGCTATACAGTATGGTCAGTTCATTACTCACTCATTTAATTACAGCAGCTCTTTTTATAGACTTTAGTCTTATGGCATAAGTATTATATTTTTATTGAGCTATAGTTGATGTACAGAATTATATAAGTTTCAGGTGTACAACAAAATGATTCAAAAATTTTAAAGGTTATATTATGTTTATAGCTATTATAAAATATTGGCTATATTCCTTGTGTTGTACTATATATTCTTGTAGCCTATTTATTTTATACATAGTAGTTTGTACCTCTTAATTCCCTATCCTTATCTTGCCCCTCCCCACTTACCCCTCTCCACTGGTCACCACTAGTTTGTTCTCTATATTTATAGGTCTGTTTCTTTCTTTTTTGTTATATTCACTAGTTTTATTTTTTCAGATTCCACATATTGATGTAAATGATATCATAAAGTATTTGTCTTTCTCTGTCTGACTTATTTCACTTAGCATAATAACCTCCAAATCCATCCATGTTGTTGCAAATAGCAAGATTTCATTCTTTTTTTATAGCTGAGTAGTATTCCATTGTATATATATACCACATCTTTATCCATTCACCTGTTGATGGACACATACTCTTTTGATTACTGTAGCTTTGTAGTATAGTCTGAAATCAGGGAGTGTGGTTCCTCCAGTTCTGTTCTTCTTTCTCAAGATTGTTTTGGCTATTCGAAATCTTTTGTATTAATATGCAAATTTAAAAATTATTTGTTCCAATTCTGTGAAAAATGTCCTGAGTATTTTGACAGGAATTGCAAAATAAATAAATAAATAACCCTTAATGAAGCACTTTTCTTCCAAGATGTCGTAAACATTTTTTTCTCTTTCTGCAGAAAGCAATAATTTACAAAAATAAGAACTTATGTTCATCATTTTCAAAATCATAACTTCCTTTTGTATCATTTAGAGTTTATTTTCTCTGCCTTTTCAAAATACATGGGTTTGAAATAGCAAGAATATATCCATTCTCACTTTCCATTTAAGAGAAATGTGTCTTAAAAATTGCAATATATATATTAAACAACAAAAAAATATGTGTTACAGGTATCACTTTTATGCCCACATACAGTGTGGACAACTTGAAAAATTGTATTCCTACCTAGATGGAGGAAGGAGCTATGGTTCTAGATTTTTCCTTAAGTCAGTAATTTCCAAGTAGAGTTCTCCCATATATTGTCCTAAGACCCTGAATGCTGTGTACTCAATGCAGGGTTAGCGATTTGAGCAGATTTGTTAAATAGTGAACTATTTTGTGAACTGAGTGGTAAAAATGACCACAGTTACTCCAAATATAGGCCTATGGTTACACAGCTCTCACCATCACCTTGCAAATAAGAAAGTTGTATTCCATGAGGTTGAGATCTTGGAGAGTTAAACATGGAATAGAGGCAGTAAGGATTAGAAACTTGGGGGTCTATCCAGGAATGGCATGATGGGTGGTTCTGACAATGGTGTGAGGTGTGTGGACAACAGAAGGGCAGTAAGTGCCTCCAGTCTGTCCAGGCTGGCAAAGTGGAACCCAAAGAAGAGAGAGTGTTGGACATACACTTTATACAGGACCAGCCCCAGTGAATGGTTTATAGAACAGAGAGAAGCCCCACATCCAGCACTCTTGGTGCTTTAAGGAATCACGTGGTTAAATGCTACCACTGATGATGCATTGGCACCTCATTGTTGTAAATGTATTGCCCACTTTTCCTGATTCTTTACTAAAACACCACATGCCTCACAGAAGTAATACTTATCTTCGGAATAACTGTCATGACAACTTCATTTCTCTCTCAAAGCTTCCTCTCACATTATAAACCATTTTGCTTCACTTTTGCAGAGTCCTCTCCCCTAGACCTGTGCTGAGGATCTATGTGAAGCTGAGCTTTGCATGATCTCCCTGGCACCATGAAAGGTTTGTCCTGTGTGTAGGGAGCCAACAGTATCCTCTACTTTCCTTTCTGGGCACCTAGAGTGAACTGCAGTTAATCAATGTGTCAGCTTGTTGCCAAGTCTACAATCTACATTCCCTCCAGTACACAGACTCATATTTTCTCAGAGAGCCAAGTAGGGACATAGGCACTTTCCTTCTCAAGAATCTGCCAGATATTTCAAAGAAATCTAAAAGTGTTAAGGGCTATATGCAGAAAGCATGTTGATCTAGATTGCAGAACCTTGTACCTCAACTCACTGGTGTTTCCTTGCTGCTGCTTCTCCCACCGGCTTCCCGGTGCACACACCACTGCACATCACTACATCTGTGCACTTCTTCCTGACGGTTGGCTTAAGTCCTTCCTACATTTTCAGGGTAATGGCCAGAAAGTTTTCCTCAGGAACATTGTATGGAAGCTGGCAGGGGACAGTTATATAGGGAGAATGATGTTCTATTATACTTGGGTTTCTGTGACCACAGGGAGTCAAGGCCAGAGGGAAATATAAAAAAATTAGCCATGGTAACATGGCAGTGCACAAAGGTATGTACTGATGGTTTGAGGTGATCCAGGAAAGGTTCAGAATGTTTCCCTTTCTTCTTCTGCATTGACAACAGAATCTACTGTTTTGTTTTGAGATTTTTGGGAAAGACATGGCAGGTGAGGAGGTTTGGGTGTAGATGTATGCAAACTTCAACTGTTAACCTTAAAGCACAATTGACTCATCACTATTGGTCTAAAAATAAAATAAGAATGATCCACATGTAGCTGAATATAGGCTACAGTCTGGTTTTCCTCTTTTATTACAGTCTTTGGCTACCAATGATCCTTTTACCTTTCCCTTAGGGAATGGGAAAGACAGAGAAGGACAAGACTCAGTATAACATTTAAACAACAGTGCTATCGTGCCTGTGATAGCCTTCTCGACGTGATGTCATGAGTAGCTGCTGTTGCCTTAGCAACACTACAGTGGTAAACAAAGGTGTTTTCTGGATAGCTAGAGGAAATGTGGCTTTTATGCCATCTCACACCCTCCTGCCACCAACCCCCTACCATGGGTAGAAAAGATTTTCTTTCCTTTTGCTGTGAATTTTCCACCTTGAGATAGAATAAGTGAGGTGAGCCACAATTTTTTCCATCTGTTTATTTTTATGCTCCACAATTTTACAATGCTGGAAATTTTGTTGAAACACCCACTCAATTTAGAGACTATGATAGTTCATATCGCATTCTAAAATCCCCTGTTGTGTGGCATTGCTAAGAATGCACAAGGGGAAATTCGGTGGTGTGAAATCTCAGGGTTATGACAAATTCGACAAGATGAGCTTGAATGACCTTACCTCATGCGGCCACACAGCCAAGTCTACTGGTGAGGTTCTCAGACACAGATAAGGTAGCTGAGGAATGGCTCTCTTGAGACAAACACTGAGCTGCTGTAACCGGAGTAGAAAAAATAAAGCTAGGGCATTTTAAAGCATTATTTAACAAGTAAAATAATGTGATGCAAAGAATCATGGAGGACAGACGAACATGGGTTTTTATAATTTCTCTATAAGCTCCACAACAAAGATGACAAATCATTATTATTTTGTAAAAACAAACATATCTTTTAAAATTCAACTGGGAAAGGAGGACGGAAGGAAATAATAATGTGCCAAGAGAAAGCATTCATTAAAGTGTTTATTGGTGAACTGTGGCTGTTTTTCATGAGACAGTGACACCTACTTTAATATACAGAGAGGCAGAAGATTTTCAAAGGCACTGTTGCTTGAGATCTCTGCAATATTTTTCATGTAAGAAGGACTAACTCCAATGAAAGGAAAGTTTTTTAAAAATATATATATAAATGTAGATAACAGGATATGAATGTATGTCCTTATCAGGCACATCAGCATGGATAGCTTATTTTCTGTTCCCTGGGAGGAAATTAGATGCTTGGTTGGGATGCAGAAGCAGATGGGCACATTTTTTTTTTTTTTTTTTTTTTTTTTTTTTTGTGGTATGCGGGCCTCCCTCTGCTGCGGCCTCTCCCGTTGCGGAGCACAGGCTCCGGACGCGCAGGCTCAGCGGCCGCTCCGCGGCATGTGGGATCCTCCCAGACCGGGGCGCGAACCCGGGTCCCCTGCATCGGCAGGCGGACGCGCAACCACTGCGCCACCAGGGAAGATGATGGGCACATTTTGATTGGGGTCAGGATTGGGAAAAAGAGTGGTTGGGACCTAGGATTTGGGTGAAAATGCGCCTGAATGATCCTTGGCTAACAAGCCTGAGTCAAAGCCTGTGATCTGGAGAGAAAATGTCTGAAGGGGAAGGAACTGGGGACCAGTGTTGTTACAGAAACATTTCTGTCCAGGATAAAGCCAGTTTCTCTGTTTGCTGAACCATAGCCTAAAAAAGCAATGTTCAGTATTTATGAGCTCTATTTCTCAATCAGACCACTGAGAGCAAGTTCCATGATTGTGAAGAGAGGAAGAGAGAAAGAGATTGACTTCTGGCATCTGAAAACATATTTCCCTCACTAACTCAATTGTGACTGTCTGCCAGAAAGCAGAGCTCTCTGTCTATGGCAACTGAGAGGTTATAGGAAAAATCGTGTAATGGTAGGCAGTAATAATGGCAGAAGGGAGGGGAGAGGACCATGGAGATGAGAAGAGATAAGGGGAAAGAGAGACACGAAATTAATGGTTTCTAAGTTTCTTGTGTGTTTCTTCCTTTGTTTCCTCTCTACCTACCACTTCATGATTGCTGTAGGTTTGTACATGGAGTACCTTAATTTGTGAGCATCTGTTCATCTGATTTGAATTTTGTATTCTCTAGGGGAAATTCTGTAATGCAATGAGCATAAAATGAGTTGCAGAACCATTAGTTGCAGCAGAGGTGGAGAGGGGGTCTCTTACCTGAGGTGCTGCTTTGAAAATGTCCTCTGGTACTGCTGGTTTTCCTAATTAAATGCTATCAACCCTACACATGGTAAAATGATGTATATATTTTGTTGAGTTCCCTAAACAAGGAAGCTTTCAATGGAAGAGTACAAAAAGAATATTCTTTGAAAAAAAAAAGAGTCCCACTGGAATTCTGTAAACTTAAACCAAAGTAAATAAAACCTGGAAATTATTTTTAAAAGACTATATGAACTTTGATTTATGCTAAAAGATTGAAAATCACAAAAAAGAAACATGTTTTTTAGGAGATTTTAAAAGTTTTCCAGTCCAACTCCCAACTCCCAATCTTTTCCCTAATCAGTGAATTTAGCAAAAGCCAGACATGTATGTAATTCCTAACGATTTTCAGGGAAAAAATTAAAACCCATACTACAGTTATTATATAATTTATCACCTAAAATGGGACATTCTAAAAAGTGTAAGGAGGCATTTTAAAAATAATTATAAGACAGCTTGCATAACCTAGGACTGTCCTAAGCAAACTCGGCAACTGAAGTATGGCCACCCTACCTAAACCTTTGTCCTATAGACGTGCACACTTAGTTCTGGAACCACTGCTGCAAACTTTTCTGCAGATTGGAGGAGAGGTCACCATGTCATTTTTCATCTTCTAATTGGGTTCCCCACATTTTCAGGACAGAAAGTTGAGACCCAGGAAGGTTTAACTTTCTCATGGTCTCGTAGCAACCTCTGCACCATTTTTCTCTTGTCTCTTAGGAGTATCCTTTCTATAGTTTCTAGATACTCAATATCTTATCATCTCCCTGAGACTAATTACAACCATAGCGGTAACACCCCCGGGGACACAGTTTCAAGAGTGTGATTGTTTCCCTAGCACTCTGCACTTATAAATTATACTAATTTTTCTAGGCCTCAAGGCATGGTTGTCTAGGTACTGTGATATTCAACTATGAAGTTACAATATTTCTTTCTTGATAATAGGAGATAAACTAAATGTATCTTTCAGTATATCCATGGAGTATTTGAACAAGTTAAGGGATTGTAGTTGTCAACTCACCATTGTTTCTGGATGGTAGCTTCTTTTTCTACTTCCTCTTCTTGAGAGGAGTTCAATTTTGTTAGTGTAGAGAAAGAAGAAGGCATGTCTAACCCTTATGTCTCTTTGCACTGCTTAACTTCCTCTCTTTAGAAGCAAATACCAGGAATGAATTCTGGAGGAAAGAGGGGCAAACTAGCAGTAAAAGCACAAGAGCTGATGTTTCAGCTGAATCTTGAGGGACAGATTTATATCAACAAGGCCTTTAGGACATTATATACAGAGGTTTCAAAGTATTCAGGAGATTATTGAAAATCAGGAGTTTTTGCAGTGTGGGTGGAGTGTTTGTGGGAAATAGTGCTGAAAGACTTTGCTTAATGTGCTTTGACTTTATTCTGTGTCCAGTGAGGAATAACTGAAGGGCTTTAAGTAGGAGGGAATATATAGTATGCACCTTTTAAGAAGAAACTCAGGTGGTTTTGAAAAAGCTAGGTAGTAAGGGAATGCAATACAGTGCGACATAATGCTGAAGACCAGCTAGAAGACTCTTTGACTGAGAAGGTTGATAAAAATGGATAGTTCAACAAGAGATTTAGATATTAAACTTACAGGACTAAGTTTTTACAAAATAAAAATATGTAGCGAAACGATACTGAAAAACTTAAGGGAAGACTGTATTATGAAAAATAGAATAGGAGAGGATGGCTGACAGGTTTCTAGCTATGGAAACAGGGTAATTGGTCCATTCTAAATTGAAGAATTACTGGAGAAAGAGGGAGTATTAGTTGGGCATTGGTAGAAATAATGAGTTACATCTAAGTATATTGTTTTTATGTGTTCATGAGACATCAGTCACAGATGTCTAGAAACAATAAGTATCATCAAGTCCAACCCCCCTTTTTTAAAATCAGGATACCAAGATTCAGAGGAATGAAGTAAGTTTAGGAAGATTACCCATAGTCTTACTGAAGAGTTAAAGCACCAAGCCTCTGACATTCAGTCCAGAGTTTTACTGTGAGTCTCTTTCTCTGGGGCAAAGCTTACCATGTCTTGCCATTGTTTATTTGGTTGGTTAAAAGAAAAATTGTTTGAGTTAATAACAACATTTTAGGGACTTCCCTGGTGGCACAGTGGTTAAGAATCCACCAGCCAATGCAGGGGACACGGGTTCGATCCCTGGTCCAGGAAGATCCCACATGCCGTGGAACAACTAAGCCCGTGCACCACAACTACCGAACCTGTACTCTAGAGCCTGCAAGCCACAACTACTGAGTCTGTGAGCCACAACTACTGAAGCCCATGTGCCTGGAGCCCCTGCTCCGCAACAAGAGAAGCCACCGCAATGAGAAGCCTGCACACCACAACGAAGAGTAGCCCCCCGCTCACCACAACTAGAGAAAGCCTGTTAGCAGCAACGAAGACCCAACGCAGCCAAAAATAAATTAATTAATAAACAACAACAACAACAACATTTTAATTCCTGGAAAGACTTTGCCTAAGTGTTGCCTTTTTCTTAAGTTATTGCCTTGTATGCTAACTGTATT
Organism: Physeter macrocephalus; assembly: GCF_002837175.3. NCBI lineage: Eukaryota > Metazoa > Chordata > Mammalia > Artiodactyla > Physeteridae > Physeter > Physeter macrocephalus. Next base: position 56,984,416 of record NC_041215.1, read on the forward strand.
TCAGCAATTGTCTGCATTAAGAAATTGCATAAATGCTGCTTTTGGAGCAAAGTTCTATATGGAAGATGACACATCTCTGTGATGTCACAGGTTCCTGAGAGGGTTTTCTAAAGACTTTTGCTGAAGGCAATAATATTCAGTCTGGGTGTCCCCATTTCCTCTTTTTGTTTTATCCTGTGCAGCTGTGTTGGAAGCAAGCAGAGGAAGTAACCAAAAGTGGATCTGGATTCGAACGATTCTTGAACTTCCCTTTCCAGCATCTGTCTTACTATGGGGCAATTCAAACAGGAGGCAACCTCACAAACAGCCCTTTGTCAAAGCTAACAGCATGTTTTTCTTGTGAGAAATGCTCTTTTGCCTAATGTGAGTTTTGAAAAATGTTGCTCATCAAAAGTAGAAGTGTTTGACCTTCATTGGAGTACACTAGTTGGTTAATGTCACCAAGTTCCTCAAAGTGAAGGCAGATGTTTGCAATAAGAGGTTGACCCTGCAAGAAAATTTTTTAGGTTCACATTAAAATATCATTAATAAAAGATTAGTTTTTTAAAGAAGAAACAAAAAGCCTATGGCCTGTTTTTTCAGCTTCAAGACATTTCTCACAGGCTTTTCCATCTCTCTGATTCCAACATGATAATTATTTAAACTTATGGTGACTCAATGAAGTTTCCTTGGTTGTTTTGGTGTTTGAAGTTTATTAGAAGATGGCAACATCTTGAGATATTAGGTTAAATTTTAGTCCATCATCTACATTTTCACAATCTTGTTTTTTGTAACTCAGCATTTTTTTGGGGTATTTAGGTTGATTTCTTATTGTGACTTTGTTCAACTTGGATTAGCCAGACAAGACTCCCACATTTTAAGATGCTAATTGTGACTTTTACCTTGTAAGTCTCATGACTTCTGTCTTCTTACTTACTTCTGACTCCTAATTCAGAAATTACTGCTTTGCCAAAAAACTATGTTTTCTTTTTTGGTTGTTGTTTGGTCTTGCTTTGTTTTGGTGACTATAGTTAAGGCAAAGATAGATGATTGTTTATTTATTCCATGGCTTTGTGGTCTTTGGGCAAATTCTGTAGCTGAACCACTCCCCACCAAATACACATACAAGTAGATGCCCATCCTGAGGCATGTCTCTACTTCAGGGGGATACAGTCTTAACCTGTAACAAGACTTCCAACTTGAAACACTCAGTTTATTAATCCTGCAATCACTTTAGTCAATGAAGCTTCCCACGATCTGTTTCAGAGCCTAGTGGTTAGGATTGTATCTGTGTATTAGCTGTGCTGTGAGTGACATACTTGCTGAAATGTGCACCAGTGGCTTTGACCCCCCTGATCGCATGAAGTAAGGGAAGGAGAGAGATGGGGGAAGCTCCGTGACCATCTGATTCCCATGGAAGTTTTCCTTGTTTTGTTGCTGGAGCATTATAAGGCAAATGCTACTCACTTCTTTTAAGAAATCCCAGCTGCAGATGGAGTTGCTGACCACAACAGAGGCTGTTGCCAAAGCACTCTGTTGGAATACGGCTGTGGCCCAGAAATAGTTGCAAATAAGCAGACGTTCTCTAAAAAGAAAAAAAAAAAAGGAAAATTAAAGCTCATGGAAAAGTTTTAATATAAAAGGAGTTTTATCTATGGTTTTGTCTATATAAACACAGTTTGTGGGTTTAAGGACCAAGTCTGCACTACTGTTCATATTGTTCAGGCTCTTTTGTTCTAGCTGGGTTGGGGAAACAGTTCCCTTGGCTTAGATGACATCAGGTCTCATTGGTGGCTGTATAATATTTTATTTAAAAAAACCCACATACTGTAAAAAAGTAAACTATAGTTAATAATTTGGTTACTTTGTTCAGAGAAGGTAAACTTTGATATTATAGCTGTGGGCAGAACACACAGGTTGCCAGTTGCTTTTGTTCCATTTTATGATGCTATGTCTCGTGTCTTTGGGGAAATACCTTCACATTTGTTATTTTCAGTTTGCTGTGACTCTAAACATGTCATTAATCTCATGCTGTGAACAGAATATGGCAATGAGGAAAAAAAGCAGCATATGGCTGGATGTATCAGTACTATTGCTTCAAACTGCAGGCATGACCCTGGGGTGATGACACACACTGATGAAGATTAGGATGAAGATCTTCCACCATACAGTGAGTTATAAGAGAGATTTTTGGTGAATAGCCATTTAGAGGCTTTTTAGGGAATCAATAAATAACACTCCTTTTTTTTTTCTTCCTGAGCTTGGAACTTATTGAAAAAGAAGACAGAAGCCAAACAAAAAGAGACCAAAATAGTAGTTTTTTATGTATAAAAGTTGCATTAGAGAATACAATTTACTATGTGGCCAAATGGACATTTAATATTTTCTTTATTCTCTGTAATGGATTTAATCTAGCACTCAAATCTGCTGGAATTCCTTTTGCAGGGATGGGGACAGCCCACATGGTTGAGAGCAAAATACAATGCCCTCTCTGTACAGGCAACCAGCTTGGTAAGGGAGCACAGCCCACAAGAGGCTTCTCCCAAACTCACATCACACTGACTCACTCATCCTCCCAGAGGGAAGTGTGGGAAAGGAATGAGGAGAGAGAGGCCAAGGGAAAAGGAGTAGGAAGTTCCTCATAGAAATATGAGGCAAGAGAAGTCGAGACCCCCCCCGCCCCTTAGCATCCATCAGCAGCATAGAGAGGAGAGTGTGAATCATAATTGGTGCAGAGGGAGGGGTCAGCACCTTAGAAGTTCTAGAAGTGAGGTAGACAATGAGCCTACTGGGTAAAGCGGTTAAAAATAGGCGAGAACAAGAATGTATGGAAAATAGAGACCAGTGTTTATGGCCACTTTTGATGGTTCAGATGGACAGGTAAGAGGCTGAACAGCACATTTGAGAGGTTTAAAGGGCTAAAAGTACAAAGAATCCAAGTTCTGTCGAGGGGCAAAGCCTGATGGATCTTACTTTACTTGTGTTTGGAGCCCCAAAGGGTTGCACCCTATGAGAAAGGGTAAATTAAAAGTAAACAGGTTCTCAAAGGAACTGCAGCTCATTTTAGGATCCCTTTTAACCCCTATAATTGAACTGAGGTGATCCCAGAATTATGGTGCCAACAGGCAACTGACAGAAATGAATACAAATATTTTCTGATAGAAGATAACACCATCCTAGTCCTCAATTTATTTATACAAACAATATTACAAATAAAATGTCTGGCACATAGTTAAAAAATATCCATGCACATGCAGAGACAAGATAACAAACATGAATAGGAATGAATGGAAATACAAGACAATAGAAATAGATCTTCAGTGTTCCAGATATTGGTGTTATCATAGACCATTAAAATAACTATCATTTTTATTGTTCAAAGAAAAAAGAGACAAGACTGAGAATTCTGGCAGGAAAAAATAGAAACTTTAAAAAGTAATCATATTGAAGTTCTAAGTTTCAAAGTACAGTAACCCAAATTAAGAGCTCAATGGTTGGGTTTAGTTGCAGATTAGATGCAACTAAAGGAAGAATTGGTGAGCTGGAATATAGGTCAGAATAAATTATACAGAATGAGTCATGGAGTGACTAAAGGAATGGAATATGCAGAAAACAGCATAAGAGAAGACACAATAAGAAAGTGAAAAATATGTAATTGAAATCTCAAAAGAAGAGGAGGGAGAAAACAGGACAAGAGCAGTATATTAAAAGAGAATAGCTGAGAACTTCTGAAAACTGATGAAAGACACATCAAAAAGCCCTGAAAATCCTGGGCAACATAAATAAAAAGCAGGAATATCTAGATACATGGTAGTAAAATTGTTGAATTGTTGAATAAAAAAGGCAAACAAAATTTAAATCAAGTGAAGGCAGGATTCTTGTTGTCGGTGGTGAGAAGGCAAAGTAAATGTAAAGGATCAGCAATAATGCTGAGAGCTGACAACAGAATCTTCAAAATCTTGATACCTGATGGAAAAAAAATAACTATCAACCAAGAAATCAATACCTTGTGGAAAATATGCTTAGAAAATGAAAGTGAAGTAAAAACATTTTCAGTTAAACAGAAGTAAGATACTTTTTCACTATCAGACCCACAATGAAAGCAATAAAAGTGAATATTCTTTAGGCGGAAGAAAAATGACTCCATGTGGAAGCTCAGACATGCTCCCAAGAGAAACAAAAATGGTAAGTATATCATTCAATAAATTAGTGTTATCTGTTTAAAATAATAATAAAATTTTATGTCATTTAATATATAGAGAGAGGATTAAAATAAATTATAACAATGTCATCTCAATTGGAGGAATGAAATAAAGTGTTTTAAGATTCTTCCATTGTCTAGGAAGAGGGTAAAGTACCAATTAATTTATTTTATAAGTCTCTAGGGTAAGCACTGAAAAAATAATTAAAAAGCATATAAATTCCAAGCTAATGGAGAGAGGTGGTAAAGTAATAGAAAATAATCCAAAAAGAAGAAAAGAAAGAAGCAAATAAATAACTTCATAAAACAAAACAAAAACACAGAACAGGTGGGATAAATAGAAAGAAGCAAGTAATACAGTAGATTTAAACTTTACATGGAAAGGTAAAGCTGAATAGCTAAAACAATTTTGAAAAAGAATAAGGTGAGAGAAATTAGTCTACCTGATTTCAAGACTTTTACTATATAGCTAGAATAATCAAGACTGTGTGGTATTGGCAGAGGGTAGACACTTAGATCAATGAAACAGAATAGAGAACCCAGAACCCACACAAATATAGCCAATTGATGTTCAACAAAGGTGCAAAAGCAATTCAACAGGCAAAGGCTAATTTTTTTAACAAATGGTGCTAAATCAATTGGATATACATCCACTGCCTCCCCAATAAAAAAGAACCTAAACCTCATGCAAAAATTAACCAAAAATGGATTACAGATTTAAATGTAAACATAAAATCATAAAGCTGATAGAAGAAATCATAGGATATGATATTCAGGACCTAAAGTTTGGGGAAAGAGTTCTTAGACATGACACCAAAAGCAAGACCCATAAAAGAAAAATACTGATAAGCTGCATCACAATTAAAAACTTTTGCTGTACAAGATATCATATGAAGAGGATGAAAAGACAAGCTACTGACTGGAATGAAATATTTGCAAACCATATGTCTCACAAAGAACTCATATCTAGAATATAGAAGAACTCTCAAAACTCAACAGTAAAACAATCCAATTAGAAAATGGGCAAAAGATATGAAGAGGCCTTTCACCAAAGAGGATACATGAATGGGAAATAAGCACATGAAAAGATGTTCAACATGACTGGACATTAGGGAAATGAAAATAAAGACCAAGATGAGACATCACTACATACGTATCAGAATTGCAAAAATAAAAAAATAGTGACAGTATCAAATGCTGGCAAGTATGTAGAGAAATGGATCTCATACATGGGAAAGTAATATGGTACAGCCACTTTGAAAATCTGTTTGGCAGTTTTTTAAACAATTACACACACATTTACCATACATGTTGTCAATTGCATTGCTGGGCATTTCTCCCAGAGAAATGGAAATGTATTTTCACACAAAAATCTACACATGATTGTTCATAGCAGTTTTGTTTGTAATAGTCAAAAACTGGATAAAATCAAAATATCCCTCAATAGGTGAATGGTTAAACAAACTTGGTACATCCATACCATGGAGTCCTACTAAGCAATAAAAAAGAAGAGGGACTTCCCTGGTGGCACAGTGGTTAAGAATCTGCCTGCCAATTCAGGGGACACCGGTTCGATCCCTGGTCTGGGAAGATCCCACATGCCGCGGAGCAACTAAGCCCATGGACCACAACTATTGAGCCTGTGCTCTAGAGCCCGTGAGCCACAGCTACTGAGCCCACGTGCCAGAATTACTGAAGCCCACGTGCCTAGAGCCTGTGCTCCACAACAAGAGAAGCCACCGCAATGAGAAGCCCAAGCACCGCAATGAAGTGTAGCCCCTGCTCGCTGCAACTAGAGAAAGCCTGCACACAACAACGAAGACCCAATGCAGCCAAAAATTTAAAAAAAAATTTTTTTAATAAATTAATTTTAAAAAAGAAGAAACTATTTGATACATGTAATGATTTGCATGAATCAAGGGCATTATGCTTGTTGAAAAAAGATCTCAGAAGGGTTACACACTGTATGATTCCACTTATATAACATTCTCAAAATGAAAAATTTGTAAAGATGGAAAGTAGATTAGTGTTTACCATGGTTTAGGGCTGGTGAGCTTAGGGGTGGCTGTGACTATAAAGGAGTAGCAAAAGGGAAACCTTTGTGGTGATGGAATAGTTCTGTTTTGTTTGCAACTGTGGTTACACAAACTTATACAGGTGATAAAACTGCATTCTATGTACACACATTGTACCAATGTCAAATTCCTGGTTTGGATATTATACTATAGTTATATAAGATGTAAAGTGAATGAAGTGTACAAGAATCCTTTCTGTACTCTCTTTGCAACAACCTATGAATCTATAATTATTTCAAAGTGTAAACTTTAAAAAAAACTGCACAAATTTATCAGTAATTATATTAAATGTAAATGGATTAAATGCTCCAATTATAAGACAAAAATTACCTGACTAGATTTTTGTTTTTTTAAACCAAATTCTGTTTACAAGGGGTATTTTAAAAGCACTGAGATACAGAAAGTTTGACTGTAACAGGATGGAATTGGTAACTAAAGAAACGTGGTATAAATTATCAAACAAAGTCAGTTGAAGCAAATACTGCTTGTGAACAATCATGTGGTTTTGGAGATCTGTTCTTTTATTTGCCTAGTGTTTTACAATTAGCCAGACCATAATATTACTACGACTGACATAAAAAGCAAAACAAAAATTCATGCCTCACTAATGATGGAATAGAACCATTTCACACACGCACACCATGTTGTAGTAGTTAAACATTAACTTAATTTTTAAGTAACTTAAAAAATTGGTAGTGCGTTGTTGTAATTCATCTCATGACTGTTTCCTAACACTCTAACCAAGTTTATTCTATACACATGATTTTGTTTTGTTTTGTTTTTCTTTTATTGTCTGGTTCTGTTTCTACCTGCCCTGTGAACTAAGTGTTCAAGGACCTATGACGAATAGTATATATCCTATTGTTTTAAGCTTGCTTGTTTATTCTCCCATTTTATTAGTAGCCATGTCTGGATTTCATAAAGACTTCTGTTGATTTGGTACTTAACACTCCCAGTATTATACAACTGTTCAGAAAACAGCAGCGTTATTAAAATGCAGAAAGTAAATGGATTTCTGGGAAGAGGAATATTCAGTGAACATCTAGAGAAGGAACTAGAGAGTTTTTATAAACATATATAAAAACAGCCATTTTGCATGTTAAAATCAGCTTATTCCATTGCAACCTCTCCCATGGATAATCTTTTTCTTTCCACTGAGAAACTCTCTAATAATGCATGATCCATCATGAAGAGACCCTATTTGAAAATGAAAGCATAAAAATTTCCTGTGAGATTTAGATGCCATTTAAATTTATCTTTATACATATACTGCTTGAATACTAATTGCTGCTTGCCCAACTCAGGAGCAAGGTGTTTACTGTTACTATTATTATTAATAATAAATTTAAGATAATGATTAATTAGACCATTTTATATAGTCTTGTAAAATTTTATATTTCATAAGGCAGTTTTCATAAGCATTTTTATATTTGGCCTTCACAATGTGCTAAGGGTTATTTATGGCCATCGTTCTTATTCCCATTTGCAGAAAAGGAAACTAAAGCTCAGGGATGTTGCCTGCCTTACTCCAAACCACGAAAGTATTCAATGGCAGAGCTTGGTCTCACACCTAGGCTTCGTAACTTCTAGCCCAGTACTGTGTTTACCTTGTCACACTGCCTTCCTTCCTTTAGTGACAGAAGTGCAGTGGCTCCTGCTCCTTTAAAAGGATTATCTCAGGAAGAATGTACATACACCTCTCTGACACCTTCCTCATTCTATGCTCGTGCTTCAGGCTTCGCTTTTCCTGAAGCCTATAGTGCATGGGGACCATGCTGTAATCTGCCTGCTGTGAATTTGTGTTTCATCAGCACATTTATATGTTTGTTTCTGCAGCAGCATGTGGTCCCATGGCAAATTCATTTCAGGCTGATTGCTGGTTTTCTTTGCCTCCCAATGTCAGTTGAAGCCAAAGTGATCAAATAAAATCCAAATCAGGCAGAGTGCAGTGCCAAGCACAGCCCATATGAAAAACCCCAACTTTGAAAATAAGATTGGCAACGTTATCAGTATTGAATACTCTGATAAAATTTCCCTGAGAAATGCAATTAAAGACTGCTGAAGAATAGAAATGAAAACAAAATGTTGGTTTTATTCTCAATTTTAAAAAGAAGATAACTTTAGTTGGATTCACATCCTAGTCTAGTTATTGATTTCATCACCACAAATGAAAAACAGAAGAACTATAAGGAGGTTAAGATCCAACAAAAACATAGCAAAATAGTGGGGAGGGAGTGAAAGGAATGTGGAGAAATTGTATGCAAGGGGTATAAAGAACAGCCGTTTTCAGAAGAGCTTTTTGTAACTAGGAAAGATAGATCTTTCAGTCACTTGCATTTCAAAAGTTTCTATGCATTCAAAGCCTAGTGCCTGTCTTAAAGTGAGCTTGAGGGTTTCACAGTGACTGGGATGCAACTAAGCTATTTCTGGATGATGGGATTCATCTGGCATGGCAGGGTGGACTTGTGCACACAAAAAACACTTAAAATCATTTTTTTCTCTGTCTAATTTATACATTAAAAATAAACTGCCTTAGAAGCGTTTGCTTTTTTGGATGACTTTTGGAGGGCCTGCTGTTTTAACCATTCCATAGCAGAATCTGCTCTGTTGTATACAGAGTCAGCCTTTGATGTATGTAGAGCTTAGACAAAGTCAATCTGAGAACTCCAGAGAAGATAATCAGGAAAGAAATTTATGAAAGTAAGGCAACAAGCATTAATAAAAGACGTTGAGATTTTTTTGAAGGGAAATTTGGGAAGAAGGGAGAGTTGGTCATGGGAGTATGATCAAGAGTGGGTTAGACTAACCACTGAACTGGCCACTGCCCAGATTCCTTCAACTGGGCTGTTTCCCAAACTTCAGTCATTCTCAAAACATGTTCTTGATTGTTTCCATATCACCTTTCAAACTGCTCAATCTTTTATTTTTATTTGAATTATGTTTCTTTAAAGCAATTTTATGTGATATATCATAAATGGAAAACCATTAACACCTAATAGAGACAGAAGTATAGAAGAAAATATAATAACATTTCATTAAATTCTAGCCGTATATACTATTTTTTTTTTTTTTTTTTGCGGTATGCGGGCCTCTCACTGTTGTGGCCTCTCCCGTTGTGGAGCACAGGCTCCGGACGCGCAGGCTCAGCGGCCACGGCTCACGGGCCCAGCCGCTCCGCGGCATGTGGGATCTTCCCGGACTGGGGCACGAACCCGTGTCCCCTGCATCGGCAGGCGGATTCTCAACCACTGCGCCACCAGGGAAGCCTCGTATATACTATTGTTTGCCCTAAATCCTAAGCTTGAGGCCTTGCCTTTTCACTCTTGCTAGAAAAGGAGATTAAGATGTGGTAGAGGAGTTTTAAACTTTCGTCATCATTAAACTGATTCTTCTTCTTTGATGTAGTCTGACAGTTTAAAGGAAAATTATAAATTGAATAGTATCCTTAATTTGTAACTAAGTACTGTTGTTACTCTTTGGTGGTTTGTTTTTTATTTCAAACAACACAATCCATTATTAAGAGAACATGAAGTAAATCACTGTAAATATTCATGTAAATAACATGAACTGATCACTGTAAAGTCATTTCCAAATATCGTTACTTGGGTGAATCAGCCCCACTCTCCACTGCTCCCTGTGTACAATCTGCATCCTACCAAGATTGAAAGATTCAAAGTAGGAAGCCTAATTGGCTTAGAGAATGCTTCCATTTCTTGAATGGTGAAGGCAGGGTGTTTGAGTGACAGTTCCACAAGAATGTGTGCAATAAGGGTATGATAGTTAATTTTGTGTGTCAACTTGACTGGGCTGTGGGATGCCCAGATATCTAGTTAAACATTATTTCTGCGTGTGTCTATGAGGGTGTTTCTGAAAGAGATTAGCATTTGAATTGGTGGATTGAGTAAAACCGGTGGCCTTCCCCAATGTGGGTGTGCATCATCCAATCTGGTGAAGGCCTGGATAGGACAAAAAACTGAGGAAGCTTGAATTTGCTCTCTGTAAATTGTATGATAATAATTTACATTAGGACATTCAATATTTTGTAATATTTTTTGCAGTAATAATAATCTATCAAATATAACTCCATTGCAGTACTTGAAGATTATATATATATGTGTGTGTATATATAAAATTATTGGTTAAATTTGACAATTGACAATCCAGTTGCCTTAGACTCAGTAGACTAAAATTTCTCCAAATTGAAATTAATTTAAAACCATCTAAGAACTATAATATTTCAATAAAAAGTTTAAATTTGTCATTAGAAAATTACATAAAATTCCTAATTATATCAATATAATTAATGATTGTGCTGAAAAGAAGTAAAAAATAATTTTTCTGGAAAATATATGATAATTATGATTTAGGCATGATTTTATTTTTTATCTATTCAAACACTCTCATTCCAAAATAGAATGCCCAGACATGTGCAATGATAATTAAATTTAGGCATTTTTTTTTTTTTTTTTTTTTGCGGTACACGGGCCTCTCACTGTTGTGGCCTCTCCCTTTGCGGAGCACAGGCTCTGGACGCGCAGGCCCAGCGGCCATGGCTCACGGGCCCAGCCGCTCCACGGCATGTGGGATCCTCCCGGACCGGGGCACAAACCCGTATCTCCTGCATCGGCAGGCGAACTCTCAACCACCGCACCACCAGGGAAGCCCTAGGCATCTTTTTATTTTACTAAATTTCAGTCGTATAAAAACCATGGATTTACAAATATTCTAAAATATTATTATTTTAAAAATATACTTTTTCTAGGTAGTATATTTCAATCAACAGCTATTTGTGACTTGCAAGTTTTAAATATGTAGCACTCTCAAATGTTTGGAGCAAGACTATAGAAATAGAACAGCAAATTTAATCCAAAGAAAGCAAAATGAAGAGGAAAATAAAAGAAGAAATTAACAAAATAGAAAACAAGCCTACAGTTGAGAGAACTGACAAATTTATTATTTTAAAAGGTTATAAAATTGTAAATCCCTCATGAGATTGATGAAGACAAATGAGAGAAGGCAAAAATGAACAATAGCAGGTATAAAAAAGGGGGGACATCACTACAAATCCTACAAACATTAAAGCCACCGTGAGAGAATATTATGAGCAAACATCAGATGAAATGTAGAAATTTCTAGGAAAAAAAAACTTAACCGAAATTCAATCGGGAAGAAATAACCAATTGAATTGTGTTGTTAACCATTAAATCTATTGATTTTATAATTAAAATTATTCCCCCAAAGGAAATTCTAGGCTTAGATGGTGTCACTCGTGAGTTCTACCAAATATTTAAGAAACAAATAATATCAATCTTACACAAACTTTTCCATAGAAAAGGAATGACTTCCCAACTTACATTGTGAAGTAACATAACCCTGATTCCAAAACCTAACAAGGATGTTAAAGAAAAGAACAATAATAAGGCAGTGAGACTCATGAACCAAATCCTGCAACATACAAAACGCATAATATATCACAACCAATTTAGACTTATTCCAGTAATGCAAGGGTGATTTAATATTCAAGAGTCAATCAGTGTTATCCACCAAATTAACACAATAGAGGAGAAAAATAATATATTCATTTCAATAGATACCCAAAAATAGTATTTGATAAAATTTAGCATCCATTTATGGTTAAAAATTAATAATCCTTACCATACCAAGGACACATAGGTTGATGGGAAAGGATAGACTTTTCAAAAAGTGGTATTAGTTTAACTACATATTTTTTCCAAACAAATACACAAATAGAAAGGAAAAAGAAGTTAACCCCTATCTCACACTGTACACAAAAATTAATTTCACGTTCACTGTAGATCTAAATATGAAACACAAATGAATGCAGCTTGTATAGGATAATAGATGAACACATTTTAATGTTCTTGGGATACGGAAAGATTTTTTTAAACAGGATACAAAATGTATCAACCAAAAGGGAAATAATCAATATTTCTGACTACAATAAAAATGATCATTTCCATTCATCAAAGGATACCATTAAGAAATGAAAAAGCAAGGCAATCAAAATAATAACAAAGATCTTATATCCCTTCAAATGAATAAGAAAGTCTACCTATAGAATAATGGGCAGGAATGTTGGACAAGCACTTAGAAGATAGATAAATGGGGCTTCCCTGGTGGAGCAGTGGTTGAGAGTCTGCCTGCCAATGCAGGGGACACGGGTTCAAGCCCCGGTCCGGGAAGACCCCACATGCCGTGGAGCGGCTAGGCCCCTGAGCCATGGCTGCTGAGCCTGCACGTCCGGAGCCTGTGCTCCGCAAGGGAGAGGCCACAACAGTGAGAGGCCCGCGTACCGCAAAAAAGAAAAAAAGAAGATAGATAAATGGCTAGTAAACAACCCTGTCAGTAATAAGGAAAATGCAAATTAAAATTACAGTGAATAATGTCCAAGAACTGCTCAATGGATAAACAGATTACAAATATATTCCTACAATGAAATGCAACTTGGAGATAAAAAGGAGCAAACTACCAACACACATTACAGCATGGATTAATTTCAAGAGCATTATGCTAGGTGAAATAAGTCAGACACAAAAGACTACATACTCTATGATTTTATTTCTGTAAAATTTTAGAAAAGGCAAAATTATAATGACAACAGATTAATGGTTGCCCAGGTCTGTGGGTGGGGAAGGGAATTGGCTGTAAAGGGACAGGAGAAAGCTTTTTGGGGTGTTGGAAATGTTCTATATCTTGTGTGTGGTGGTGGATACATGACTTTTTATTTTGTTAAAAATCACTGAACTTATTCATACCACAAAAAATTATAAGCAATAAAAATAAATGAATCACTGTACCAATATGGATGCATTTTCAAAATACAGTTTTGAGAAAAAATAATAATAAGGGTATTTATATGATCAACTTATAAAAACTCTAAACTACAGTATTCTAAGCCATGATAGTAGTCACCTTTGTGCAGAGGGAGGGGAGTAATGATTGGGAAAGCGCATGAATTGGGAGAGGGTCTCGTGGGAGCTGGCAATGTTTAGTTCTTCAGCCGGGTAGTGAGTTCATGGGTGTTCATTTTGTGATGAGTTCCTGAATTATGTATTTATGTTTTCAGTACTTTTCTGTTGATTATGACAAATGTCTTGCTGTTGGAAAGGTGGGAAATGGGGACATGATTAAATGTGTGGTTTTGTTTTTTGTTTTTTTTGAGGTGGGAGATACTTGAGAAATATTACTTTTTCGTGAGACTGATTCATAGAGAAAAATGGAAGGAAGATGTTTTGAAGGGACAATTAATAGTGCAAAATTTCTGAGGAGAGAGGATTTAGAGTTTAGCTAAAAGAAAATTGGCCTTTTATTAATCAGAGGGAGAAGGAGAAATGTGCACATGTAGGTTTGTGGATGGAGAGCACAGTGAGTTCCTGTCTCATGGCTTCTATTCTCAGTAAATTGGAAATGAGGTGACTTTGGGGGAGGAAGTAGAAAGATGAGCAGATTTGCAGTTTGAGAAGTGTAAAGAAGTTTGAAAAAGTAATTGCAGAGGGGAATGTGAGATTGACCTCGAATTCACTTGTTAGTGTTATGGGCCCAAAATGTCTTGGTAAGTTGAATATATTGTGGGAGTCCTATGAGAAGAGCCTCTGTTCTGGACTTAGACTACAGCAATGTGTAGTTTGGCCTCTTTAACATGCTTACTGCGGCTAATTTCCAGATCTCAAGGGGGCACATAGATTATACATGAAATCGCTGTAGCTCTAAGTAAGTAACCACAACTAGTTCTGGGAGTAGCACACAGAGATGGAGTCACCAATGAGATCTGCATCTGGTGTAGGCAAGGTGACTAAAAAAGAGGAACATTTGCCAACAATCACAGATATCTTGACAGTGGGGTATTCTTCGAATACAACATGTGTATAAAATAAGAGGAAACATCCTCATACCTGAGTTATTTGTCTAAATCATAGAATTCAAACCCAAAGAAACATCAAAGTATGTGCTTATCAGAAATGGCTAGATGTGGATCTTATTTTGCCTAATGCTAGTTTCAAATTCAGAGGGAAAATTAGCGAGAAAGTGTTAATGAATCAACAAGAATGGGTTTACTATTTATGTCTACTCTTTGAAAGTAATTCAAAGCAGTTGTCATAGAGAGGATTAGCCAGTAGTATTATTCTTGTGTGTGTAATCATGTAATCTTGTTTTTAATAAGATTTATACTAATCTTGTATATTGGAAGGGATATAATTCCTTTGAGGGTAATTATAGTTACTTTATCAAAGTAAAGTGACACCCAGCTTAAACTATTAGGCATCAGTAAAAGAGATGAAAGTTTATTATACTCCATTAAAAATATATAAAAGCAAAAAATTTTAAATAACATTCTGGCATTGAAACGTTATTATATTTTGTTTTATTTTAAAAAATCATCTACACATTTTCCTGAGGGACTATCAAGAGAAACAAAGATAAAAATAGGTAGTCAGAGAATGACAGGCAAAAATATAAACACATTTTTCTTTTTCCTGTTGGCTCTTTCTTGTGCAAGTTGAGAAATAGAGATATAGGAGAAAAAGAGGCTTTGGAGAAATTAAAAGCAAAAGATTTACCTTCAGGCTCAGATGGGAAGCAAAGATTGGTAGACCCACTTGAAAGTAGATCTTTAGATTTAGGATTAATTATTAAAAAGATAGATTATAATCAAAGATTGTGTATATAATTAGTGATCGACTATGCAGTAAAATGACCTTAGATGCCCAATGGGGTCTTTGAGTTCATTTTGTTAACTGAATTTGTTTTATTTTATGAGAATAGTACTTGATTATTTTTAAGGTTAAACAATAAAAATATATAAATGAAAAGTTAATATTCTCAACTCTCTTTGTTCCACATTGAGCTAACTAATGTTAACTGCTTGCATCTTTATTTCTAGATATTTCTGTGTTTATTCAATCATATGCAAAGAGGTGTATTTTCTGTGTGTGTGTGTGTGTGTGTGTGTGTGTGTGTGTGTGTGTGTGCTTAAAAACAAGCATGGGATCTACCTCAACAGATTACTCTGAAATTTGATCTTATCACTAAAAATGTATCATGGCCATCTAGTCCAACAAGTAGATATAGTATAATTTTACTCATTCTTATTAATACCTTCAGAATATTACATAATATATATATGCACCATCAACTACTACTACATTCTACTACTAATATACATTCAAGTTATTTTAAGGAATTGGCTCATGTGATTGTTGAACCTGCCAAGTCTGAAATCTGCAGGACAGGGTGTCAGGCTGGACACCCAGGGAAGAGTTGGTGTTGCAGCTCAAGTCCAAAGTCAGTTTGCAGGCAGAATTCCTTCTTCACTGGGGAACCTCAGGCTTTTCTTATAAGGCCTCCAACTGACTGACTGAGGCCCACCCACGTTATGGGCTTTACTCAAAGTCTACCAACTTAAATATTAATCCCATCTAAGTATTAATTCATGGCAATGTCTAGACTGGTGTTTGACCAAACACTGGGTACTGTGACCTAGCTAAGTTAAATTAACCCTCACACTATGTATATTCCTCTGAGATTTGCTTTTTTCATTCAACATTTTGTTTTTGAGATTCTTCCAGACTGTAGTTTTAGTTCATTCAGTTCTTCTGCTACATAGTATGCCATTGCATTAATGTATCACAATTTATTTATCCATTTGTTCCTATTGATAAACATCTGAGATATTTCCTGTTTTTTTGGTTTTTTTTTTGGTTACAAATAGTGTTGCATTGAACATTTTGGATTATGACTCAGTGTTCAAGTACAAGAGTTTCTTTAGATAATATAACCAGAAGTAAACTTGCTGGATGTTAGGATATGCACATATTTAGTTTATATGATAATGCCAAATTGTTGTTCAAAGTGATGTGCCGGTTCACACTCCCACCATCAGTGAGAGTTGTACCTGTTGTGCCCCATCTTGGTCTTGTCAAGCTTTTAGATGTTTACCAGTGTTTTAATCAAAAATAGGACTCCTGGATTCTCTCATGAAGTCTGCTAAATACTAGCTGTGTGGCTATTGTCACAAAGGGTCCTCCCAGCCTTCAGTTCTACTGGTTCCAAACTCTCACCTCAAACTACTCAGGTAGATAATGTCAGAAAACAAATCAACATCACACCAACTTACTGTGCACCAGCACTGAAGACATTTAATTTAACTTGGCTCAGGATGTTCACTGGGTTAATGAGCTAGAATATAAATCAAGCCGTTGGGTGTCAGTTTCTGAGTAAGGAATCTATATGGTTGTTTTTACACAGGACAGTTGAGTAGGAATGGAATTACAGTTTGCCTATGGCAATAAATAGAATAGTTGCAACTGAATTTTTCATGTTAAACAGATGTTACAAAGTCATTTAAAACAGCACAATTCACTATGGGTTTCTTACTATTTAACATATTTTCTATTAGAGGGCTGTGAATTTAGGGGAACCAGGGACAGTTGAATGAAGCCTGAAAATTTGAGAGCTTTGTTTTATCAAGTGTTGGTTTAAAGAAGCCTTTTTTAAGCTTTTAAAAAGCAATTTTCTCCTCAACTTACTATTTCAAAACGGGCTTAATTTCATAAGCTATCTTTTAAAATGAAAGCCTGTGCTATTCAAACACAAAAATACTTACTGTAAGAACAACATTTTTGGACTTCAAGAAGAATCAGCGATTCCATTTCTTTCTCTTACTAGTGCCAAATGGAATTTGGATGAAAAGTTTTCCATATGAGTGGTAACCATATGTGTGAACATCAAGAACTTGGTATAAAAGTTGACTAAAAGAAGGCTACTACTCTCTTAAACAAGTTCTGTTTAGAGATAGACCAGGGTCAGCATACTTCTCTCTAAAGGGCCAGATGGTAACTGTTTTTAGGCTTTGTTGGCCATACAGTCTATTGCATCTACTTATCTCTGATGTTGTAGCTTGAAAACAGCCAGAAAAAAAAAACCACATAAATAAATGGGTGTGGCTGTGTTCCAATCAAACTTTACTCGAAAAACAGGTGGTGGACAGGACTTAGCTTGCAGGTTGTAGTTTCCCAACCCAATTTAGACCATTAAGTAAATGATATTAAGTATTAAGCATAATGCACAGAACATTTGTTACAGTAAAGACTCTTATGTCCCTCTAATGTGAGATAATCCTTGCCATTCCTCCTTATTATCATTTTTTCAGAGGATAATTGCACTGGGCTTTATGTTGAGCTATTGGTACTGCATTTAAAAAGGTTAATGCAATCCAAGGACATGGTATATCTCTCCATCTGTTTGTATCATTTTTAATTTCTTTCATCAGTGTCTTATAGTTTTCTGCATACAGGTCTTTTGTCTCCTTAGATAGGTTTATTACTAGGTATTTTATTCTTTTTGTTGCAATGGTAAATGGAAGTGTTTCCTTAATTTCTCTTTCAGATTTTTCATTATTAGTGTATAGGAATGCAAGAGATTTCTGTGCATTAATTTTGTATCCTGCAACTTTACCAAATTCATTGATTAGCCCTAGTAGTTTTCTGCTAGCATCTTTGTGATTCTCTATGTGTAGTATTATGTCATCTGCAAACAGTGACAGCTTTACTTCTTCTTTTCCGATTTGTATTCCTTTTATTTCTTTTTTTTTTTTTTTTTTTTTTTTTTTTTTTTTGTGGTATGCGGGCCTCCCTCCGCTGCGGCCTCTCCCTTTGCGGGGCACAGGCTCCGGACGCGCAGGCCCAGCGGCCATGGCTCACGGGCCCAGCCGCTCCGCGGCATGTGGGATCCTCCCAGACCGGGGCGCGAACCCGGTTCCCCTGCATCGGCAGGCGGACGCGCAACCACTGCGCCACCAGGGAAGCCCCCCTTTTATTTCTTTTTCTTCTCTGATTGCTGTGGCTAAAACTTCCAAAACTATGTTGAATAATAGTCATGAGAGTGGACAACCTTGTTTTGTTCCTGGTCTTAGAGGAAAGGAAAACATGAGATGAAAAGACAACCCTCAGAATGGGAGAAAATAACTGCAAATGAAGCAACTGACAAAGGATTAATCTCCAAAATTTACAAGCAGCTCATGCAGCTCAATATCAAAAAAACAACCCAATCCAAAAATGGATAGAAGACCTAAATAGACATTTCAAAGAAGATATACAGATTGCCAGCAAACACATGAAAGGATGCTCAACATCATTACTAATTATAGAAATGCAAATCAAAACTACAATGAGGTATTACCTCATTGTAGTTTTGATTTGCATTTCT
>NC_041215.1:57003393-57018375 GCF_002837175.3 Physeter macrocephalus
GATGTGGCACATATATACAATGGAATATTACTCAGCCATAAAAAGAAATGAACTTGAGTTATTTGTAGTGAGGTGGATGGACCTAGAGTTTGTCATACAGGGTGAAGTAAGTCAGAAAGAGAAAAACAAATGCCGTATGCTAACACATATTATAAGGAATCTAAAAAAAAAAAAAAAAAAAAGAAAAACAGGTTCTGAAAAACCTAGGGGCAGGACAGGAATAAAGACACAGATGTAGAGAATGGACTCAAGGACACAGGGAGTGGGAAGGGTAAGCTGGGAAGAAGTGAGAGAATGGCATGGAAATATATACCCTACCAAATGTAAAATAGATCACTAGTGGGAAGCAGCCACATAACACAGGGAGATCGGTGCTTTGTGACCACCTAGAGAGGTGGGATAGGGAGGGTGGGAGGGAGGTGCAAGAGGGAAGAGATATGGGAACATATGTATATGTATAGCTGATTCACTTCGTTGTAAAGCAGAAACTAACACACCATTGTAAAGCAATTATACTCCAATACAGATGTTAAAAAAAAAGGTTAATGCATTCCTTCTAAGGACATTAATGCATTTCATGGGATTGTTTATAAGCAAGTTTTGACTGATTGAATCTGTTTATTTATTGATCGTAACAGTCCTTCCATGAGGTGGGAGAAAGGGCTGCTCAGCTAGGCTGGTTAAGGCCACAGATTTGGCAGGTGTTTAAGCTTTTAAACCAATGGCCCACAGGGAGTGGGTGAGCCTTTCCCCTTGCACCTGTTTCCTGCTGGCAGTCAACATTCCTCCCACTGCCTACCACGTGCCAGCTTTAGGAGGCAAAGTGCACACATTGTGGCTTATCACAAGCTGTTCTGCCTCTTTCAAAATCAGCTTAGCATTGCATGAAACACAGGGTGTGAACCTGCACCGGCAAATCCTGCTTAGAGCTAATAATCATTAGCAATGATCCCAGACTTTCATGGGTATCACACACCAGCCAGTGGCTGTATTTAGATGGACCATGGTGTGTGTGTGTCTGGGATGTGGTCTGGAAGGAGGGTAATGTCCCCTTTTATTTCTCAGGGGCCCATTGTCTTCTCTCCATTTTCATACCATTCCTCTAGTGAGAGTCACCATCTTTCTCTTAGACCTCTAGAATCCTTTCTCTGAGTCTTCTCACTTCACTCTAATCCATTCTCTACACAGCAGCCAGAGTGACCTTTTAAAAATGCAGTTCTCATCATGCCACTGCTTGACTTAAATTTCTTTTTTGGCGTCACACTGCCGTTAAGAGGAAGCCACAATTATCATGACTTTCTCTCAAGACCATTCATGCTCTGACCCCAGCTCACCTCTGCACCTCATCCAACTCCACTCCCTCCCATGCTCCTGTGTTTCAGTTGCTCTCGTATTGTTCAGTTCCTTGAACTAACTCTCCATACTGGCTCCCACCTAGGAGCCTTTACTCCTTTACACATGCTATTGTCCTATTGATCTTCTGTTTATAGTTTTGATTTCTCAAATAGAGAAGAGAGTACAATCCACTATAATCTGTTCTCTCCAACTCACATTGTATAGGGTCTCAACTTGTTCTACCAATTACTGCAAGTCTGATATGTTGCTAATTAAATTATTATTTAGTAATTGTTGTTTTTGGCAGTGGTCTAGAAATGTAAAGAAGAAATTCAGTGATTTAAATCAACAAGATACATGTACCTCATCTTATGAAATTCCAGTTAAAGAGTCCTTGAAGCAGTGTTGCCAAAGGCAATAACTTTCCAAATCTGGCAAATCTGGAAATTTCCCTGATAAATTGAGTTGAAAAAAAGCTAACTTCCATGTAAAATGTATAGAAATTTGAGTCAAATATAGGTTTATGTTGCTTATAATCTGTCTTGTGCATGGCTTAATTCCCTTATCCAAGAAACAAATAATGTGACTTAAGCTCCCCCAATCCCTAAATATGGGGTTCATGTTGCCTTTTAGTAGCTCTTTAAGTTCTCCATAGGCTTTTATGAAAGTGCAGAGATTTCAGCCAACATAGTTTCCAGGATTTCCATCCACAAAAAAAAAGTGCCTTTGTGAGAGCTATGGGATCCAGGTAGGAGATTGTTAAACCCAGATTTAGTCCAAGGGGACTAAATTTCAAGAAGGGGAGCCATTTCAAGAAGGCAATCTCACACTCAGGTGACTGACTCACCAACAGTGGTCCCACTGCAGACCTGGAGACAGCTCTGTACCCCGAGGATTCACCTACAGCTCCATTTGGCCTTGGTCCTGTCACTACCACTATATGCCTGGGGACCTGGGAAGAGTCAAGACCACCAATGTATCATGTAACAGGCATACAGACCTAAGTCCTAGCTGTGGACCCTAAAGTGGTCTGTGAACCTGCTCCAGCCCCTTTCATTTGCAGTACAGGTGTCCCTGGAAGTAAGCCCACCGGACTTGGCCACACTGTAGATTATGAAAGGGCCCTTAACTTGACTCCAGTCCATGCTAGTCACAGTCAGCCAGCAATCTTGCTGGCAGAGAGAGCTGCCAGGAGACACTCCCAACTAAGACCCAGGAGATCCTTAAAATATCCTACACTCAGCTTCAGCCTCTTGAGTTGCAATCAAGGAGCAGCACAGCCAGCCCAGGGACCTGCAGGGAGACATGCCTATCTGTGCCTCCAGAGCCAAATTTGCAGACCTCAGTTTTGGCTGTGGAACCTGAAACAGTCCTGAGGCTTCCAGCCCCTCTCAGCCATAGACCAGGGCCAGTCCTGCCCACCCCATCCAGTGATCAGCCAGGAACCTTCCCTGGGACCTGGCTGGAGACACACCCATCTATGTACCTGGTAATAGGCCCACTGTCTGAGGACCCAACTTTGGACACTGAAGCAGACCCTTCTTCCAGCATCACCCTACCAAACAAAGTTCTGGAGGCAGTTTCATCTACCCAGGGATGAGATAGAATCCATGCCTGCCTGAATTCCTGGTAACAAGCCCACCAACAGCAGACCTCACTGCAGACCCAGAGACAGCCTCACAACCAGCTCCAACCCAGTATGACTGCAATTCCAGAGATAATCCCATCAGCCTAGAGAACTGACAGAAGAAGGTCTTCTCGTGATGAAAGCAGTCTACAAAGAAGGAAAGATGTGTTTGCTCCTTTAAATGCACAGACACCAATGCAAGGCCACATGGATTACAAAGAATCAGGCAAATATGACACTATGACACCACCAAAGGAAACTAATAAAATTCCAGTAACTGACCCCAAAGAAATAGAGATCTATGATTTGCAAGACAAAGATTTCAAAATAATTATTCTAAAGAAATTAAATGAAATGCAAGAGAATGTGGATAGACAACAGAATGAAGTCAGGAAAACACACATGAACAAAATGAGAAGTTTAATGAAGAAATAGAAACCATAAAAAAAGAACCAAACAGAAATCCTGGAGCTGAAGCATACAATGAAAAAACTGAAAAAGTCAATAGAGAGCTTTAACAACAGACTTCATCATGCAGTAGAAAGAATCATCAAACTCAAGGATCATTTAAAATTAGCCAGTTAGAGGAACAAAAAGAAAAAAGAATGAAAAAGAGTGAAGAAAGCCAAAAGCCTATATGAACTTTGGGATGCCATCAAGTCAATGAAAGCTTATTTAAAGAAATGATAACTTAAACTTTCCCAAATCTTGGGAGAGATACAGACATCCATGCACAGGAAGCTCAGAGGACCCCAAGCAATATCAACTCAAAGAACATTACTCCAAGACACAATATAATCAAAGTGTTAAAAGTCAGAAACAAAGAGAGAATATTGAAAGAAGCAAAAGAATTCCCTCATCACAAATAAGGGAAGACTATAAGGCTATCAGTGGATTTCTCTGCAGAAATCTTGCAGGCCAGGAGGGAATGGGATGATATATTCAAAGTCCAACAAATTGCATAACCTAGAACAAAGGAATACATTACTAGAAACATACCACTTACCAAGACTAAATCATAAAGAAATAGAAAATCTGGACAGACCAATAACAATTAAGGAGATTGAAGCAGTAATCAAAAATCTCCCAACAAAGAAATGCCCAGGACCAAATGGTTTCACTGGTGGAGTATACCAGATATTTAAAGAAGAATTAATGCTAATCCTTGTCAAACTCTTCCAAAAAATTGAACAGAGAAGAATACTCCCAAAGTCATTTTATGAGACCAGAATTACTCAGATACCAAAACCAGATAAAGACACTACAAGAAGGTAAAACTACAGACCAATATTCCTAGTGAATATAGATGCAAAAATTCTCAACAAAATCCTAGCAAATTGAATTTAGCAGCATATTAAAAGAATCATACACCATGATCAAGTGGGATTTATCCCTCGGATGCAAAGATGGTTCAACATATGCAAATCAACAAACACGATATACCACATTAAAAGAATGAAGCATAAAAACCATATGATCCTTTCAACAGATTCAGAAAAAGCATTTGACAGAATTCAAAATCCTCTCATGATAAAAACTGTCAATTAATTGGGTTATAGAGGGAATGTACCTCAACTTAATAAAGTCATATAGGAAAAGCCCACAACTAACCTACTCAGTGGTGAGAAGCTGAAAAGCTTTTCTGAATTCAAGAACATGACAAGGGTGCTCACTCTCACCACCCTTATTTAACATAGTTCTGGAAGTCCTAGCCAGAAATATTAGCCAAAAAATAATAATAATTTAAAGGCATCCAAATAGGAAAGGAAATAAAACTGTCTCTGTTTGCAGATGATTATCTTATATATAGAAAACCCTAAAGACTCCACTAAAAAACTGTTAGAACTAATCAACAAATTCAGTAAAGTTGCAGGATACAAAATCAACATACAAAAATCAGTTGCATTTCTACACACTAACAATAAAGTGTATGAAAGAAAAATAAAACATTCCTATTCATAACATCAAAAACAATAAAATACTTAGGAATAATTTAACAAGGAAATGAAAGATCTGTACTCTGAAAACCATAAGACATTGATGAAAAAAAAATGAAGACACAAATAAATGGAAAGATATCCTGTGTTCATAGATCAGAACAATCAATATTGTTAAAATGTCCATACCACCCAAAGCCATCTATAGATTCAGTGCAATCTCTATCAAACTTTTAATAGCATTTTTTACAGTAATAGAAAGATCAATCCTGAAATTTATATATGACTACAAAAGACTCCCAGAAGTGAACACACTCTTCAGAAAGAACAGAGGGAGGCATTACATGTTCTGATTTCAGGCTATACTACAAAGCTATAGTAATCAACACAATATAGTACTTACATAAAAGCAGACACATAGACCAATGGAATAGGATCAATAGCCCAGAAATAAACCCATGCATATATGCTCAATTAATGTTGGACAAGGGACTCAAGAATACTCAAATGGGGAAAGGATATTCTTTTCAATAAATGGTTTTTGGAAATTTGGCTATTCACATGCAAAAGAATGAAATTGGACCCCTGTCTTACACCACTCACAAAAATTAACACAAAAAGGATTAAAGGTTTAAATGTAAGACCTGATGCCATAAAACTCCTAGATAAAAACAGGGAAATGGCAATGATTTGGTCTTGGCAATGATTTTTTGGATTTGACACCAAAAGTACAAACAACAAAAGCAAAATCAAAAAGACTACATCAAACTAAAAAGCTTCTGCACAGCAAAGGAAATAATCAAAAAAATGAAGAGGCAACCTACAGAATGGGAGAAAATATTTGGAAGCCATATATCAGATAAGGGTTTAGTGTCCAAAATATGTAAGGCGCTCATACAACTCAATAGCATCCCCCCCCAAACAAAAAAACAAAACAAAACCTAAAAACCTAATAACCCAATTTAAAAATGGACTGAAGACTTGAATAGACATTTCTCCAAAGGAAGACACAAATGGCCAACAGGTACATGAAAAGATGCTCAATGTCACTAATCATCAGGCAAATGCAATCAAAACCACAACAAGATATCACCTCACACTGTTGGAATGGCTATTATCAAAAAGATAAGAAATAACAAGTGTTGGTCGGATGTGGAGAAATTGGAATTCTTTTACTCTGTTGGTGGGAATGAATATTATTCAGACATAAAAAGGAGGTAATTCTGCCATTTGTGACAACATGGATGGACCTTGTTGTCACAACATGGAGGGCATTATGCTAAGTGAAATGATTCAGACAAATAATTCAGAAAAAGACAAATACTGTACGCTCTCACTTATATGTGGAATCTTAAAAAACTGAACTCATAGAAACTGAGAGTAGAAAGATGGTTGCCAGGGACTGGGGAAGTTGGGGAAATGGGGACATAGGTTGGTCAAAGAGTACAAATTTACAGTTATAAAATAAGTTCTGGGGAAGTAACATACAGCATGGTCAATAAGTATATATAAAATCCCCCAACTTCATTAGTCATTGGGGACACACATATTTAAACCTCCATGGTTTTATAACTGCATAACCATCAGAATGTCTGAAAGTTAAACAGACTGACCTTACCAGGTGTTGGTGAAGAGGTGGAGCAATGGGAACTCTCATTTATTGCTGATGGGAATGTAATTTGTTACACTTACTTGAGAAGACTATTTGTCATCACTTACTAAATGTTAAATATGCTCATACCCCATGATCCAGCACTTTTCCTTTTGAATGTCTTCTACAGAAATGCTTGCACATGTGCATCAAAAACATGTGCAAGAATATCCATTGCAAAATTATTTGTGTAACATCCGCAAACAATCCAAATGCCCTTTAATAGTAGAGTGATTAATATCCTTGTACATTAATAAAGTTGATTACTTTTCAGCAATGAAAACAAACTACCAACATAAATAAAAGGGGTGCTTTTCATACTCTGTACCGTTGAACCATAGCAGCTAGGCTCACAATCACACATATAGTAAAATTCAGTTTACATAAAGTTTACAGAGTGGCAAAATTAATCTGTGGTGTTAGAAACAAGCCACTATCACCTTTGAAGAAGGAGGAGGAATTGCTGACTAAAAGGGGCTTATAGGAGGCTTCTGGGTGGGGGGCAATAATATTCTATTTCTCATGTATCCATTTTGTATTTTCACTCTGAGAATTCTTCCAGCTGCTCACTAATAATATGTCCTCTTTTTAAAATTCAGATTAACTTTTTTTTTTTTTTTTTTTGCGGTACGCGGGCCTCTCACTGTTGTGGCCTCTCCCTTTGCGCAGAGCAGGCTCAGCGGCCATGGCTCACGGGCCCAGCCGCTCCGTGGCATGTGGGATCTTCCAGGACCGGGGCATGAACCTGTGTCCCCTGCATCGGCAGGCGGACTCTCAACCACTGTGCCACCAGGGAAGCCCTAAAATTCAGATTAATTTAACGTTCAAATTAAAAGGGAAACCAGTATCTGATTCCTAGGTTTTCTATAATGCATGCCTAATTGTGTACTAAGTATACAGAAGTAATTGATTGACCTTGGGTATTCAGTAAAGTGATGGCACATTCCCTGACATTTGTGTTTGAAGGTTAAATTTGAGTTGAGATCTGCATCATAAGCTCAAAACAGAGTGTGTGCAAGTTTTCAGTGTTTCTATTATTTATGCCGTTTCACTCCTTTTCTATCTCTTTTAATCAATAATTTTATGAAATGATTGACGCAAGGACCTAGAAAATCTTCGTGTAAACTGAATTGATGATTCTTACCTTGCTGTAATAGAGGACATCATTCTTCTTTTATAATGCTAAATGCTAGTCAAAGACAGGAATATTTATACTTTTGAGCACAGCAGTCAGTGCTGTTACAGGTTCAGATTATTCCTCTCATCTCTTAAAGGTTATGGTCTGGACATGGGACTCCTTTTCAAGGCATACATCTTAGTTGACTGTCTGAAGCAATTGCTGAAGCAAATAATCATTTTCCAGCAAATGCTTTGAAGCCTTAAAAAAAGCATTCCTATCACTGTTAAGACAGTTAAAATTTTAATTATAAATCTAGACCTGAATTTTTTAAAAAAACACTTCTACACATCTGAATTTTCCAGGGTTAAATTATCCTTTATAGTAATTTGTTCCTGGTGGAGTATGTTATCTGGATTGAATTGAATTAAGTTTTTTCTGTTACAATGCATCTTTGTCAAATTGTATCTAATATAAGTATCATGTACCCTGTGAACAACTAATAAAATATTCATGGACTGATTGATAGCTGACATATTAGAACTGTTTTTCCTGCATTATTTCATTATCTCTGGTAGTCGTCAAATTTTTCAAGAAATAAATATACTTAACAATTTTTTCATATATGATAATTTGGAATTTTTGGACTTGTAAACATGGATAGCATGTAGGTAAAAGAAGCAATGGCCTACTTAAAATGTAGTGTGATTTCAGTGTTGGAAGAGGTTCTTTACCAGTATAAACCCAAACATTGACAAGTTGTTTTTACTTTAAGTTAAAACAAAGGATACACAAAGAAGGTAACCATTAAAAGAAAAATATTTTTATCTCTTAGGGGGTAACATATTTATTTGTTTTCCTTTTAATATAAATCTAGTTTACAGATTAGAATAAGACTGAAATTAGTCCAAGGTGAGGACTTGTGTTCTGCTCTTGAGTTGGATGTCCTTCTTGTCAGTCACTCCACCATGATGTCCTAAACTCATACCTCCCACCTGCTGTCACACAGGAGATGTGGTTATCCAGGGTGGGTGCAGGATTTGTGGATACTTTATTTATTCTCTGCTTCTTTGCACTTGTTAGAATCTTGACCAGTGACAGAAGTGAAAATATATAAATAGGGAGCATCAGAATATGGGAAATTGAGTCTGAATAATGACAACATCCTGTGACTTTAACCCAGATGACTTTGTTGGTGGGTTATTTTAGCACGTTTGATTAGCACAATGTCTTTGCCATTGGCTCAGTCAATACTTGTCTTCTACCCTCATCCCAAATTATTATTATAATAGCAGCTGGCATTTGTTGGGTGTTTTTGATATACCAAAGACAGTGCTAGCTCTTTATTTTGTCCTGTTTAGTTCTTTTAAAAAATTTGGGAACATTATCCCCATTTAACAGATTAGGATCCAAACAGTTAAGGAACTTGACAAAGGTTCTAAAGCACATAAATGGTGAAGCAGCAAATTGAACCCAGGTCAACCTCATCCAGAGCCCCAATCTCTAAACCTCACATACTGCTGTCTCTCCAGTTCTTTTCCAGACTGAAAATACAGGTTCTGTGCTTCCTTGTTCTTTATATACTTTGCACCTGTCTCAGTGGCTGAAGCAGCTCATGTTCAGCAAGGGATTAATGAAATGGAATCCTACAGAGAGCTGTGAGCTCTCCATGAGAAACTGTTACGGTTTATCAGTCATATTCTGTGTTTGCTGAGGCTGCCCTAATCTAAGAAACACTTGGTTTCTGAAATCTCCCTCTGGCCAAGGCTTGGCAAATGGCTTACCATCACCAGCCAAATGTTGCCCCATTTCCCATTCATCACCAAGGAGTAGCATGGAGGTCTCCAAGGTGGTAGGGATCCAGGAGGCTTCCTTCTCATGTACTTAGAGTGAGGACAGAGGAGAAGGAGAGGTGAAATAGTGGAGTAGATGGTGACATTCAGAGTGCTGGTTGACCTTTGCACTTCAGGCTGGGGGAAAAGAGGGCATTTTATAGGGCCAGAGAGCACTGCTGTCTCCTGGAAACAGTTGGATTGACAGGGCTGAAGTAGCAGTTACTTTAAAAAGTCAGTAGTTACTTAAGTTCCTGGTGATCTGGTTGCCACCCATTGATGGCTTTTCCACTTGCATGCCTTCTCAAGCAGTGGCTCTTGAGAAGAGAACTCAAGAGTAATTATGTGTGAGAAATACCTGGCTTCAGAGTGGGGTATGATCAAACCTGTGAACTCCACCTTAATCCATTTAACCTCCTTTTTCTCTTGGTTGCATGAAACCATGCTCACTGGGAGAGTCTTTTAAGCTATTCCCTTTTATCCCCTCACCTTACTATCCTCAAACTCTAGTAATCCTCCTTTCAGTCTCCTTCCCCTTTGAACCGTGCCTCTCACTACCTCAAAAGGAAATATTTACTCCACAGTCAGCCTTTCAGAATTACTCTTGGGCAAATACTACAAGTTTAGACTCTATAGGCACGCCTATAATGGGATATTAGTGATAAAGGTTTAATGAGATTTGGTAGAGAAATGCACTGAAATACACACTGGAGGTATTTTAGCCTATACAGTTTAACTCTGTCTTTGAATCTTTCCATGTAACAATCCCTGTGTACTGAGTCCAGCTAACTTCCAACTCCAGTAAACCAAGTGGTGATTTGTTACCAAGCACAACTGGTGGGCTTATTGTCCTAGGTGTGATTTTAAAAGTCTTCATGGCTGTTTCTTAAAAGAAGGAAGGAAGGAAGCACACTCACACCTGTAGAAGCCTGAGTTTAAGGTTAACTCCTGGGGTAACTTTAGGCTGAGGACACAAAAAAGCCTTATAGAAAAATGTGATGATAGGGAAGAGGCTTCATAATCTGTATGCTAGTATTCTTCTTACAAGCACATTTCTTATCCCTTCGGTAAATGATGTGTCCTCCAGAACCTCTGATGGAATATAAGCAGCTAATTGGTATTTAGGCCTTACACTTGCTATGCCCATTTCTCTGAGCCAGTTTGCTCCATTTGTTCTACTACCCACAGCAGTAGTTCTGAAAATTCCTCCTTTACTTCCTGTGAGCCATCACTTTCTCCAGGTTTCTAAGAGCTACTGTAGCAGCATGCTGTTCTGATTTTCTGGGGTTCTTGCTAGGATATTAAAACCCGTAGTACAGGAGAGTGTTCCCTTAACAATAAACCCTCCTTTGTCCAACTTTATGTTCCACAACCCTCCCCCACACTGACCTAACACCTTCAAGATCCAGTCCCATACAGACTCTTCCAGCTCCTACTAGCACGTATTAACTAGGTCCTGTGGCTCTTTCCACTTATCATCCCCTTTCTCCCTTTGCAGGCCCAACATGTCTCCAGGTTTGTTAATATAGTGACATGACCCAAGTTATTGGTCTGGTGACAGGGAGACGAGGGAGGGTAAATCCTAATTTGGGGGAGGGGCATCATGTGTTGTCTTGCTAGGCAGAGGCCTTTGTATTGTCTTCAGTCAAAGGGGAAGACTAGCCTTGTAAAGGGACAAGCCCCTTCTGTAGGTCTGGAGGGTTCAGGAGAATTTAGGGTTTCAAGTTTCTTAAGGGCATGGATTCAGATATTCCTACTGTGGTCTCAGAGCCCCATCCTTTCCTAACCATTGCCCTGACTTTGGTTTAACACTGACTAGGAATGAGAATTCAACTTTCCCTAGTGCTCCACTCCCCTAATAATTAAGTCCTGGACCAAAGGCTTAGCTTATTCTGCCCACTTAGAGATCAAAATCTTTATATGTTGCCAGCAGGCTCTTTGATTTTCACACTTGGCCTTAAATTGGTGATTAATCATGCTCAGACTTTCTTTGTCTCTTTCCAGTGCATAGGTGGCATTCAGCAGGGTGTTAAATATTTCATTGTCCTTATAATGACTACTTTCCTTAAACTTTTTAACATCTGCTGTATTGCACCCAGGTAGCACTCCCCTTCCAAAGGTGCTGCCGCCTCCCAGCTGGCCACCAGGGAGAGCTGTAACAATTGTACTGCTATAGCATGCCGTGGAATAACTTTAATACTCCGTGTGTATAGTGATGGGGTCCGCCTCCAGAATCCAATTTTAGGTTTTACTTCCTTGAACCACTCCTGGCACCAACCTTCTTAGGTTGGGTTCCCGGGGAAACAGACTCTGTGAGGGAGACGTGCACTCGTGAGGTTCCTTGTAGTGTAGCAGCAACACCTATGAGGAAGTGAAGACAGCAGTGTTTGGCAGAAGTACAATTGCAAGGAAGGCCTCAGCTCATCCCACTACAAACTTTGGAGCTGGGCAGCCTTTCAGGGTTGTCCTTAATTGATGTGAGCTCAGACTTTATACCTCAGCATGGGCCAGTCATTAGAATTAGGATGCCCCAGGCAGAGGCACTTTTCTTCGGCAGAGGACCATTCTTGGGTGGGGTTTAGTTGGCAACATTCCCTGCAGCTGGGGGAATGAGTAAGTCAGTTTAAAGGGGGGAGATCCAGTGCTCCTTGACCATGGTTTGGGCTGTTAATAGACTGATCAAGTAGTAAGCGACTTTCGGGCCGAAAGAAATCTTAGAAACATCTAATGTTATCTTCTTTTCTTTGTAGCTTCTTAATCATGGGCACATCCAAGGCAAATGTAGGATTCTTGATTTACAGTCCAGGACTCTGCTACTTTTACCTCATTATGCTTACATTATACGCAGGCTATGTTGTATACCATAAATACAGGGAAGTAGGTGGGAAATAACAATCATTATTCAGTGTTACACTGAAATAATTTTGTAAAAATATTTTAGCTTTTGCCATCGCTAGGCAAATGATGTACTTTAACTTAGGCAATGGACATGCTTCTAAAATATCTAAGCAAGAATCACACTCT
The DNA here is from genome assembly GCF_002837175.3 of Physeter macrocephalus. Lineage (NCBI taxonomy): Eukaryota > Metazoa > Chordata > Mammalia > Artiodactyla > Physeteridae > Physeter > Physeter macrocephalus. The sequence continues at coordinate 57,015,917 of NC_041215.1, forward strand.
GAAACAACGGTCTCTGTTGTCCAAAGGGTTGCTGCCTCCCCTTCGGGGACCAAAATAAAACAAACAAGCAGAACACTGGATGCTTTTAATACATATCAACTTCGCCCCAGGGACAAAATGCCAGGCATTCACAACTCATTCATTTTCTCTATTCTACTCTCCTCTTCCTCCCGTTTCTGGAAAATATTTCCTTCTACGCTCTTGAAATTTTTTTTATTTGTGCACTAACTTGGAATTCCACCACATCAAAACCTGTTCGAAAGTATTTAAATATTATTTTTAAAAGGAAAATACTCATTGAAAGGATGACAATATTAGAAGTTGTTCCTTACTGCCAACTAACTGATTCAGATAGTTGTTCTTGCCACTGAGCTGAGGCTGTCTGCACTGAGAGAATGGGGTTTTGAGTGAAGAAAGGAATCACTCATGAGCACAGTTCTGGTGAGGCAAAGGCTGGGTGGGTGCCGTGGAGAAGGACATGGGTGGGAGCTGCCTAGGAGAGAGCTGGAAGGGGTGGAAGAAGAGTACAGATAAAATATTAGCAACTAGCAACGACTGTAACTGTCTAGGGTCGTGAGTGTAAGTGAACTAATTTTTCTCTTTCTTCTCTTTCCTATACCACGGAGTCTCCTACTCCCAGCACCCCAAATTCAGGCCAGTGTAACTGCTACCATTTTTCAGCCACAGTGGGGGTTAAATAGGCCTTTGTGGGATAATCTGAACTCTAACTACTATTTATTTGATAAAAATATAGCCTGAGCTCCAAACCACCAATTTACAGACTTTTGTCATGGGCATCAACAGAAGAATGACTTGCAGAATCTTGTTCTTTGCATTGAATTACAAGCAGGAAGTTTCTATCCTCCCCCCAGATTGACATCCCAGTGCAGGGTATCTCTTTTCTTCAAGCCTCAGATGGTCTATAAGCAGCTAAAGACAGTAGAAATATTACTTATTAAATAAATCCTGTGAGGAAAAACGTTATTCCTATAATTTGAATACTACCTTGTCAAAGTAGCTGTGTGAGAGACAAAACTGATTTATTTTTAGAGATGGCTGTATTTTAAGGCAGTTACTTCCAAAAGATGGAATTCTTAGGAGGGGAATAAATTCTTCTGATGGAGAAAATTTCCAGTGGTTTTGAGATAAGCACTCTCCTCCACCACCATGCCTAGTGAGGTTTGCACATCGTGTGGAACAGGGAACAAAGAGAGAGCCAGCTTTCTTCTTAGTATGAGGTAACAAGAACTTGGGTGTTGAATGCGGGCCACTTGGATGTGGGGTCCCAGGAAAGTGAAGAGACAGGAGAAGGGTCTCTGTAGAGAATAGAAGCCTTGCACTTTGGAAGAAGTTAGAACTCAGGGAGACAAATGACTTATGAGAAACTCCAGATTGTCGTGGCTGTGGAATATTAGGACCATGATGTCGAAAATTTAAAGTTTCCTACCTTTCTCCTCCCTAATACTCCGGCCTTGGTGAAAGGTGACTATGTACAGTAGGCTTATGTAGAGGTTCTTTAGGAAAGGTCAGCAGGACAGGGGAAACAGAGTGAAACAAGGACAGCAGTTGGGGGAGATGAATCAGGAGGGGAAATTTGGAACAAGCGGTAATCAGAACAAAAGTTCCTCAGAAATCCTTAAACAATGTAGAGGCCCTGATCTTCCCACAGCATGTGGGATAAGGGCTTGAATCATTTTCTTTGGAAATTAAAGGAAATTTAACCCCAGGAGGCTGGAAGTCTTGGAAAAACAAGTTACACTTATAAATTTTATTTTCATATACTGAGTTTTCAGCATTAAAAAGTTACATTTTGATTATAAACCCTACATTTCTCCATTCACTTATTTCGGCACCTCTTCTCTAGAAGACATGTACTCTTGGGCTTCCAAAATCCAGGCTGAATGGATTATTTCTCTGCAGTCAGCGTGGGGGCCTGCTTGCCATTTGTGCTCTGCCCCCTCCACCCCAATACGGTGAAGCCCTGTATGTCTGTGTACTGCATTCTATAGCCAGTACTTTATTCTGTGCAGGTACAGTGTGCTGAGAGCCAGCCCAGGCTAGTGGCAAACAGCACATGCTCTGGAACCAGACAACCTGAGTCCCTTTCCTCTCTCCACTTATAAACTGACAAAGGATTAATCTCCAAAATTTACAAGCAGCTCATGCAGCTCAATATCAAAAGAAACAAACAACCCAATCCAAAAATGGGCAGAAGACCTAAATAGACATTTCTCCAAAGAAGATATACAGATTGCCAACAAACACATGAAAAGATGCTCAGCATCACTAATCATTAGAGAAATGCAAATCAAAACTACAATGAGGTATCACCTCACACCAGTCAGAATGGCCATCATCAAAAAGTCTACAAACAATAAATGCTGGAGAGGGTGTGGAGAAAAGGGAACCCTCTTGAACTGTTGGTGGGAATATAAATTGATACAGCTACTATGGAGAAC
>NC_041215.1:57018753-57049820 GCF_002837175.3 Physeter macrocephalus
ATGCTAACACATATATATGGAATCTAAAAAAAAAAAAAAAAAGAAAAGAAAAGGTTCTGAAGAACCTAGGGGCAGGACAGGAATAAAGACGCAGATGTAGAGAATGGACTTGAGGACACGGGGAAGGGGAAGGATAAGCTGGGACGAAGTGAGAGAGTGGCATGAACATGTATACACTACCAAATGTAAAACCGATAGCTAGTGGGAAGAAGCCGCATGGCACAGGGAGATCAGCTAGGTGCTTTGTGACCACCTAGAGGGGTGGGATAGGGAGGGTGGGAGGGAGACGCAAGAGGGAGGAGATATGGGGATATATGTATAGCTGATTCACTTTGTTATAAAGCAGAAGCTAACACACCATTGGAAAGCAATTATACTCTAATAAAGATGTTAAAAAAATAGAACAATAAAAACAAACAAACAAACAAAACAACAACAAATAAACTGTACAATATTGGGCAAGTTACTTAACTTTTCCAAATGTCCCCATTTAAAAGAAATCATAATAGCACCTACAGCACAGAGTCGTTGTGAGGATTTGATGAGTAACAAACATAAAGCTCAGAAGAATGTCTGACATACAGTAAATATTAACTTACTATCATCACAAAATAGAAGTTTTATGGAAATATTTTTTGAGTGGAAAAGAACAGGAGCAGTTGCTGAATTCCAAGAGTTGTTTTCTGTCTCTGTGAAATCTAAGGCCATGCGTATAGGTAGATCCACAAATGTGTTAATTGGATTGAGAGATCCCTGAAGTTGGGAACCATTTCTTCCCACGGATGTTACTATAGGACTCAGCACTGCTGTGCACAGAAAGGACAGTGCCTGCTGCTGCATGGTGATGAAAGTAGCTAGCTTCAGCCAATGTGGTTTTGATCTTGTGGAGTGTACAGAGAAATTACATTATTTATCATGATCCAGAACTCCAGAGAAGTATGGAAGAGAATAATACACTGTCCTTAGATAGTAAGACAGCCCATTTTCAAATACTGTTTTCTGTATTTGTCGGTAATATGTACTAATAGGCCAAATTCAAGGCAATCAGAACTTGAGGAATACAGAGCGTAAAGGTATGGACATTGCAAAAAGACAGACCTGGATTCAAGATAGACCTGTTCTGTGTTTACTAATTCTGAATCCTTGTGTATTACCACTCATCTATCTATCACCTGATTCAGAAATGATTTAGAAGCAGGTTACAAAATAGTATTTAAGAGAAGTCAAGGTCAAAGACAAAGGACAAGCGGGGGAAAAAACATTTGTGACCTACATGATACACAAAAAGCTCATATCATTGACAATTAACACTCCGACAAAGTAATGAAAGAATGAACTACCCAAAGGGAATAGGCAAAGGACATGAATAATCAATAAAAGAAGAAATAGATGTGAAATGATATCCAATCTCAATAATAACCAAAGAAATACAAGTTAAGGAAAAAATGAACTTTGAATTTTCTTTATTAAATTGGTACTGATTTTTAAAAATGAGGAAAACTAACTACATTCCTGGCTAACAAGCGGAAACAGAAAATGCACTCTTCTAAACTGCTGGTGGGAATTAAAATGATTGCAATTTTTCTGAAAGACAATTTGGCAACATTTATCAAAAGTCTTCAAAGCGTGCATACCATTTGACCCAAGAATTCCACTCCTAGGAATTTCTTTTAGAGAAATAACAGGACTAATATGCAAAGCAAATCACACCAGAATGTTCATTGCAGCATTGTTTAATTAAAAATTAGAAATAATAAATACATATCACTGGGAGATTGAATAAATTATGGTATGTTCATACAAATTTTGAAACCATTATATATATTTATTATATATTACATATAATTCAACATATTAATATTAGTAATGTGTAAGCTTAATTATTAATAATATTAAGTTATTAATATGTAAATGATTATGTTGATATATTAATAATTATCTATAATATATGCTATACATATTATAGAAAGGCCATACTGTGTTACTAGGTTAATGAAAAATTATTGGATTATAAAGCCGTATGCACAGTCCTGTCCTATTTTTTTTTTCTAAATAAGTGTGCCCATGCACACACACACAAAAAAGAAATAGTGCTTCTGTTATTAATGTCTATTTTTTGGTATTGAGATTATAGGTAATTTTTTATGTAATTTTTTTCAGGAAGCATGGATTACTTTAATAATCAGAAAAATCAAACTATTTTTATTTTGATAAATAAAGCAAAAAAACGGAACTAACAACCCAATACTAGTTGATATAGCTTCACATTACTACCTTGCTTAAAATCCACAGCACCATCCACAATAGCCACCAGTTAAGTCTCTCTTTTGAATATCTCACCTTGGTCAGGATGCTCCAGTCTAGAAGGAGGCACCATCTTTCCTTTGAGGTCAACTCTGCACATCCCCATGAAGAAACTGCTACTCAGAGAGGCAGAATTGAGCTCACTAACAGCATTATCATCCTTCTCTTCGGTTGTATTTTTTACTCTGCACTTCCTAACGTTGCGAACAATCCACCAAAATATAATTTCATGTCTGTGACGGGCTCCTGGGTAGCTCGGCTCATTCCAATAAAACAGGGTAGGAGAGGGAAGATCTTTAAAACTAAAATGAATACAACCTTCTTCCTGTGGAATTTCAATGCTCTCTGAAGACCTATTATGTACACAGACTTGCTAGAGTCTAGTGGCATTTGACCTAATTGGGCGAGAGTCCTGAGCTCAGGGACCCTCAATTATTCTGCACAGGTCTATGTGTCTTATTTATAGAATCTACAAATGGGCAAGCAGAATGCTCTATACATAGATTCAGAAACTGTGTAATGAAAAGTTTTAAATGCTTAGACAAGGTGATTATCATTTTATTTATTTGGAAAAGTCAGAAAGACTCAGCATTTTACAACTCAGAAGTCCTCAGTACACTAGATTTATAGCTGAATAGTTTGTGGAGAAGGAAAAGCTGACACTGAAGGAATAAATTCAGTAGTTTTCAGGCAACTTATTTAGTGCAGACAGTATTATTGATGATTTAATTTTTCAAGGTGATGCCTTAACTGTGCCGTGAAAGAATTTAATAAAGAGAGGCCTTAAAATAACATGGCTTTAAAATATGTAGTTTGTTTTATTCATGTTTCTAGGATATTGATTATTAGCTATGCACAAAAAGGAATTTCCTCCTGCTTCATGAAGAAAATGAATTTTGTATGCAGCTCATCTTTGCCAGCATTTATGTAACAACATTCTGTAGCTTAGGGTCAATTCTTTATATCTATGAGAATTTGCATTAATTTTTAGGTACAAGTAGTTAAAGACTTAGCTTTATTCCAGTTATTCTTAATCGAGCCAGGCTTTCCTAATGCACAAATTTCTGTAAAAAAAATCAAAGCCTTTTCATGAAATCCTCTAGGATAGAAAACATTTGCCAATTTAAATGTGAATAACATCTGTAGTTATTTGGAACGTAAAGGAGATGCTGAACAGTGCTTCCAGGAAAACCCAGAGTAGAACTGCTACTCAGACACAAAACTATTTTTTAAGTAAACTCTATGCCAGTTGGTGCAGCAGATTTGGAATGCAAAGTATTTTTGCATTTAACTTAAAAATGTGTTTGAGCCAATATATATTATTTCCATCTTAAAATCAATATTTACTCTTAAGGGTTTATTTTCCCCATATTTCTTGAATTGAAATGTCATTGGAAGAAAATTTCTTAATTCTGTTAAGTTTTTTAAAACTTCACCTTTTGTTCTATATCATGGATTAACTGTGGTTACAAAGCTTTAATTTAAAACAAAAATGTAAAAATTTTACTAGTTCTGCGAAATGTAGAAGTTTAAAGGAACTTTCCTCCTGTGCTTAAAATGTGCAGTAACCTTGTGTAACTTTTCTGAATTCTGCACTGACCTCTAATCTTCCGGGATTTGTTTGTTTATTTGTTGCAAATGCAGCTTCCTTGTTTGGAAGACAAAAGTTCATAATGATTTATGAGAAACACATTTAGGTTTCTAGATCATGTCATGGGCTATCTTAATGGATATAGATAAACAGAATTTTTCATAAAGACCAATAGAAAGAGAAAAAGGAAGGAAAGAATAGCCAAGAGAGAATATTTTGAATTTTCCTGACACATGATTCTTAACAAATGATTAATAGTGTCTGATAAGTTCCAAACATAGAGCGACTTGTTTATTCCCTGATTGTACATGTTTCCATTAGCTATGCAACCAACAGGATGTTTTTCTTTTGGCTTTTCCTCATTTGTGCATTACTGTCAGAATTTTTGTTAAAATAGCTTTAAGATGAGGTTAACAGTGGAGTGTCTTCTCTGAGTGAACTGGCTTGTTTCAACAGGACACCTGCATTTTTAAATTGTATACATCAGGGTTATGGTTTTGCAAACTAGGCAAACGTCTATGCTGTTCTTTGCACTAACTTTTAGAAACCTCATCTCTTAAAGTGAGATTACTCTGGGTGAATCCAATTGGTTGGACAAAGTGGGAAAAACTTGGAGTGAGCCCAGAGGGAGAGCAGGGCCATTTATTTTCAAAATGTATTAGCTCCCTGGAAGATGGGTGCACTTCCAAACCACCAGGCAGAAATTATTGGACAGGGATTTTTATGGGTTGGTGTCCCCCTGACTGGTAACTTCTTTTGTGGGGCCATCATGGGGTGAGGCAGAAGCTTAGTTTACTGCTGCTTTTTCTCTTCTACTCCTGGGAAAATGTACTCTGCATACAAAGCCAAGGCAAAGTTTGTTGTTGTTGTTCTTTTTTTGAATAATTACAAGGCAGTAATGATTTAATAGTTTCCTCTATGGTTCGCAGCTTCTCTAGATTTAAGTTTTCTTTCTAACTACAGGCCTGATAAAATTCTCTAGTTTGTATCTCTCTAGGTCCTTTATCTCAAACAATAAACATCTATTAGATATCTGCCACGTGTAAGACACCATGGGCCAATTTAAGCTATGACAGTTAAGCTGTGATCTCTGTCCTAGAAAGAATTCATAATCTAGACAGGGAGATAAGACAGACACCGTCTCAGGGGTTCCTAAACCACTCCCAGGTTCGGTGATTTGTCCTAGAGGACTCACAGGACCTGTATATATATATATATATATATATATATATATATATATATATATATATATATATATATATACACACACAGAGGAATGGATTATTATTACAGCAAAGAGAGATGGTAAAATTAGCAAAGGGAAAAGGCACATGGGGCAAAATGAAGAGGAAACCAGGCATAAGCCTCCAAGAGTCCTTTCCTGAGATGTCACCCAGGACATGCTTAATTCCTCCAGTAATGAATTGTGGCAACATGTGTGCACTGTCTACCAGGGAAACTCATTAGAGAGTGCCCAAGATTTTCACTGGGGATTGGTCAGGTAGGCACTGACTACCTAGCACATACCAGAATTCCAGACTTCCAAAAGGAAATAGGGTGTTCAGCATAACTGTACTGTTTGTACATTTTAGGTGTAGTGAATCACTCTTATGAGTTAGGAATGGTGGGAACACTCCTGAAATCCAAGCTCCCAGATGCCACCCAAGAGCCAAGCTTGCAAGCAGGTTTTTCTAAGGAGGGCAGTGTCAGGCCTTCTATATTACCTCTTCTGCACAGCAATGTAGTAAAAAGCAAAAAACAAAAAATAGTTCAAGTATTAAATAAAAGGTAAACATTAGAGGAAACAGTGGCATCAGGATAAAAATATAGATCAATGTAACAGAATAATTAATCCAGAAATACAGAAGACACGTGTGGTCAACTGATTGGGGACAGAGGTTCCAGGGTAATTCAGTTGGGAAAAGAATAGTCTTTCTAATAAATGGTACTGGAATAATAGCACATTCATATGCAAAATAATAAATCCCTCCTTTTATCTAGTACCATACATGAAAATAAACTCAAAAGGTATCACTGACCTCAATATAAGAACTAAAATTATAAAACTTTCTGAAGAAAACACAGGAGAAAATCATTGTGACCTTGGGTTAGGCAAACATTTCTTAGGATCAAAAGCATGAACTGCAAAGATAAAAGATAAATTGGACTTTGTCAAAATTAAAATTCTGCTCTTTGAAAGTCATTGTAAGGGAAGCTGAGAATGCAAGTCACTAGACTGGCATAAAATATTTGCAGATACATATTTCATAATATGTGCATGTTGTACAGGGAAAATTTTTTAAATTCAGAACTCAATAATAAGAAGCTGATGCAATTAAAAATGTGGAAAAGATTTAGCTTCACAGAAGAATATCAATTGCCACATGAAAAGTTCTTAATATTATTAACCATTAAGGATCTACAAGTTTAAACTAAATTGAGTTACTACTTCACATTAATTCACTAGATTGGCTATATTTAGCAGATTGACATTGCCAAGTGCTGACAGGATATAGAATTACTGGAACTTTCATACATTGCTGGTGAGATTATAAAATGGTATAACCAGTTGGAAAACAGTTGGGAAATTTCTAATAAAGTTAAATATATGCTTACCATACAGTCCAGGAATCCCAATCCTAGGTATTTATCCAAAAGAAATGAAAACATATTTCCACACACAAAGATTGTATGCAAATGTTCGAGGCAGGGAAGAACCCAGATGTCCATCAACTGGACAGAGAGGCAAAGCAAGAGAGTGAAGTTCATTCTGCCTCATCTCTCTCCAAATGTTCTCCACACTTCTAGAGAACTCTTTCTCCCTCTGAGAGTCAGACCTATCACTTTCCTGCTGACAGATCTTCAGCTGTTTCCTATCACCCAGAAGATCTGATCCAAGCTCCTCAGCATGACATGCACAATGCTGATGACCTGGCTCCTGTCCATCTTGATTCCCATTTCCTCCAGTGCTTCCTTTGCTTTCTGAATTATCAGTAAGTGAATGTTCCCAGCCAGCAGCTCTTCCTGGGCCCTGGTCAAAGCAGCAGTGTGCCAGCCTTCAGGCTGAGGATTTTGGGAAGGCAGACAGACAGAAAAAGAAAAAAAAAAAAAAAAGCCAAGTCAGACTTCTTGCTGGGAAGTGAGACAGATTTGCTAGGAAAGAATTCAGAAGGGCAATCAAAAGAGACAATGAATCCTACTTCTTGAACCTCTAGAGGAGATTCTAGCTCAGAAGCTTGTTGGCAGGAATCTCTTTAATAAAACAAGGATACTGGAGGAAGGTGGAGCTGTGAACTCAGAGGTGAGTGCTGAAGCTTCTAGTCTAGGTCAGCATAGCAGAAGGAGGCAGCATAGCACAGTAGCTAAGAGCATAATCCCCAAGTCTCTGAACTCTGCTCTTCCACCTTAATAGCTGTGCTACTTTGGGCAGGTAACCAACCCTCAATGCCTCAGTTTTCCTATCTGTATGGAGATTAAGTGTGGTAATGCATATAAAAGTATTAACACAATGATTGGCGCATAGCAAGCCCTGACTAAATAGAAACCGTTAAGTGTTAAGAAGAGGAGTGAAGCAACTCAAGTCCTTCTTTACTTCAGCAGGAACATTGGAAAGGTGAGGAGCCCTAAATCTACCTATGAAGAGTAGCAGAGGGCTTCCCTGGTGGCGCAGTGGTTGAGAATCCGCCTGCTGATGCAAGGGACACGGGTTCGTGCCCCGGTCCGGGAAGATCCCACATGCCGCGGAGCGGCTGGGCCCGTGAGCCATGGCCGCTGGAAAAAAAAAAAGAGTAGCAGAATGTAGCATTCAGATGAATTAAATGTTACATCTAGGCCTTGTAAAACTAAAAGCAATGGATAAGGAACAATGGCTACAAAAACTTGAGTGAATCACTTTACCTCCTTGGACCTCAGTTTCCTTACCTGTAAATCTGGATTTGATGATATATTATAAACCTTCCAGCTCTAACATGTTATGACTCTATAAAATGGGATGGATTGTTGAATTATGACAAAAGTACTCTTTCATTTTATATGACCTTAGAAAAGAACAATGCCCTCAGATGATGTGACATTTTCCAGCTCTAACTTGCCTCATTAATTCAGGATTGAAGCAATAGCAGATGGGATTGACAGTGAAGTTGAAATTGAAATTAGCACATACATTACATAGAAAACTATTAATTTGGTATAGCAAAGCCATGGTTGTTCACAAAGTTTGGGATAATAGTTTTGTTGGGGAAAGTTTCTTCATTGGTTAAAGTACATGAATCCGTTTGGCTTAAACTAATTCCTCTTAATGAAATTCAAACTAATCGAGAAGTTTTCTATAATTATTAAAGACTTCAAGTCTAACACAGAGAGTAGGAACTCAGTAAATGTGAGTCTCTGTGCTTCCCTTTTTTCTTTCTTGTCCCATCGTAGCTCCCAGCCTAATGGTGCTGAAGTCTACAGAACACATTTGGTTTACATGACCTGCTGCTTTGCTGAGCTTTTCTGTAAAAAAAAAAAAGACGTCTCAGGAGTGAGCTGAAGTGACCAAAAGCCCCTTCCCAGGAATCGTCTGGGATCTGCAACCCAACAGAACTCCCCAGAGTGGGGGCTATGAACTAAAACGTGGTCAATTCCAGTTTCTCTAACTTTGTGAAGGATACTCTGCCGAGACCTCAGATTCAGAGTTATACTTTTACTGCTTAGGGAATCAGTCAGCTGCCTTTATATGCTTTTCATAAATAATAGATACCAGTGTAGTTCTCTAATAGCCAATGGAATTTATGAAAGTTTGGAACATAGAAAAGAATACTTAATATGAAGAATTTTCCAAATCCATGATTTCTCTGTTTCAGGCATACCTGTTACAATTACAGACTCAAAATCTGAAAAAAAAAAAAAAAAAAAAAAAAAGTCATGACCTTCCTTTCAGCTGAAGTTTTTTGTCATTGTGTTCACAGAAAGTTGGCTAAGGGAAAACCTTTTATAGGTATGTGGTTATGTGTAGCAGAACAATATTGGATATAATTACATAGTAGCATGAGTGTGCTATTAATTAGCTAGTAGGGTATAATGATGCTTCTTAATGATACATAGTGGCACAGAACAAGCTTGACCTCAAGAAAGAAAAGAAAGGGATTCCAAATACCTCTTCCATCAGCTGCACAGAGGATAAAGAATGCAGCTGGTAGAGACAAGGAAAATTTAAGGAAGATAAATGTCTGCTGGACCAAGTAAAATGACCAAAACTTTCCCAAAGATCAACCAAAAAATCCAGGAAGTCCATGTTTTGTAAAAGCACGATGGAAAGAAATGAAGCCTTCCAAAAGACAATACTTACAGTGAGTTATGAGCACTTGCAGATGCAAAGATTGAGGATTATGTAAATATTATCTACAGGGGCCTGAAATGTAAAAACAACAACCCATCACAAAATGAAAAACTGCAGACCTATAGGTCTCACAGAAGAGAATCAGCAACAAAGGAAACAAGGTAACATGGGGTGTGGATATTGTCACACAGTCTAGTCCCCTCACCCACCAAGGAGTGAGTGGAGTTCAGCACCAATGCATTGAATGGTATTTTCAGTCATAGTGATTGTGATTAAGTTATTGCATGATAAGATGGAATGCTGGTCAGAGGCCTCACAAAGAAAGGAGATCAGGTACTTGTATGTGAGCAAGATTTCTAGAAATGTCACTCAACTCTAGAGAAAATTCTGTAATTAGTAACAGGAATTTTTGAATAAGCCCCTTGGAGCTTTTATGTGTAGGTGAGACACCCCAATGACCATACCCCAGTAATAATAAATACTCTAAAAATGTTCTTTGCTAATTTTGAGAAATGAGATATGTAAATTTAGAGCCAAAGATCAATTGCCGGGATAACAGAGAAGTTGCCACCAGTGGTTTTCCTTCTTTGCTCTTCCCTCATGCTTTGACTCTGAATAAAATAGTGAACGAACACTTTATAAATATCTGCTTGGGGCTTCCCTGGTGGCTCAGTGATTGAGAGTCCGCCTGCTGATGCAGGGGACACGGGTTCGTGCCCCGGTCCGGGAGGATCCCACGTGCCGCGGAGCGGCTGGGCCCGTGGGCCATGGCCGCCGGGCCTGCACGTCCGGAGCCTGTGCTCCGCAGCGGGAGAGGCCACAGCAGTGAGAGGCCCGCGTACAGCAAAAAAACAAAAAAATAAAAATATCTGCTTGAAGTTGAAGCAAAGTGTTAGTCTGTCTGAGGTGCCCATGTGTCCCTGTCTAGCCAATGTAAAATGCAAACAGCTCTTAGTTCAAAGCTTGGCAGGAGTCACTGTCAGCAAACACTTGACCATTTTCATGAAGATCCCGATATTAAGGATTCCCTAGAGGTGCTGTTGTAGAGCCCTTCCAGTTTGGCCAGCGTGCAAGCTCCCTGATCATTGGAGACAAGATTCTAGCACCCCCCCCAAAACCCAACTCAGATAAAAAACAGTTTTACAGCCTATTTCCATCTGGATAAACTACAGTTTCCATTTGTGTTTCATTAACTCTTTTCTGCTTATCTTACTCTCAAAACATCAAACATGCTACAACTGGTCTTATCTACCAGAGTCCCTTTAAAAAAGTGGTTTATAAATACCTCGATAATATCTCACCTAGAAGAGGCAAATATCTGGTGGCCAATGAATCCCATCTGTTTACAACATCTAGTTGAAAAAGGAAGTCAGTAATAAATTATTTGTTCCTACAAACCCAGAGGTTTTAGTAAATTTATTTCTATGGACCTAAATGGTATGCGTATGTGTGCATATGTGTAGCACTACACATTATCAGAGAACATGAGCTTGTATACAGGATTATATGTTATAGAACAATGTCCTGAACAATGAAAAACACAGTAATTTTATTACATGTAGCTTGATAGTATATGTCAAATTACTTAAATCTTCCTAGGCCATCCTTTTGTATAAGACCAACAATGCACCCACTTACTCTCAGGTATCCTTAGCACCCGACCTTGACCGGGTTCCTGCTCTCTCGGAGCCAGGCATCCAAGACGACCAGTATGTGGCCACCTGTATGATCAAGCTGTTCAGATCAGTAGAGGTTCCTTCGAGGCATATGTATGAGACTGTCCCGAAATCTCCCAGAGAAGAGGAAGGGTAAATCCGGTGTTCACACTGAAATGTGACCGGTGTGAACACTGAGCTGCTCCAAGGCGTCAAGGCCAAGGAAAATAGAAGTGCGAGCCCCCTTCTCCACAAGTGATCAGTGGGAGGCTTATTTCTTTCCCTGGTCTCATGCTTATGATCAACAAATGCAATTTTAGAAAGACACTAGCTTTCCCCACCTCTAGCCCACATCGCCTGTGTGTCAAGTTGTCTCTAAGTTACTCTCCTCGGTGGGAGACATGTAGTTCAATGTCACTCATTTGATGGGTTTCTGAAAATGAGAAAAATAATTCCAGTCTCTTTATATAATTTAAAAATTAACTTAGAAACCCCCCACAAAAGAAAAAAACAGTCCACACCCATGTGATGAGAAGAAGCAGGAAAGTAGCTAAGTTCTGTTCTTTTTTGCTTTGCTCAGCTCTGCTGCACTAGGCCTCAGATGAGTATTTCTGTTAAGGGAGTTTCAAGTCTTAGGTTTGACTAGGAAATTTATAATCCTGTGAGAGGAAGCAAACGGGAGTGGTGTAAGAGAACGCTCTGAAACTAGACCGACCAGATTCAAATCCAAGTCCTACCACTTCCTAGTTATGTGACCTTGAACATTCACTTAACCTCATTTTCCTCACCTCTAAAATATGGATACTGTTAGCGTCTGCCTCTTGGAGTTAGTATGAGGATTAAATAAAGTAGTCCATATAAGATGTTTAACATAGTACTGGGCACATAGGAAAAATCAATATGTATTAGCTGCTGTTATTGTTTTCAACTTGGCAATGGGGTTTTTGTTTTATGCTCAGGTTCCATCTGGTGATTAAAATATCTCACCTCCTCTCCCTCCAAGTCACTCTCCTGACTTTTGAATGTGGAAGGTCAGAGTCATGGAATGGTATCACAGAGAATAGTGCTATGGGGACTTGGAGTTTGAGCTCCAATAAGGTGCAGAAGAAAAGGAAGCCAAGGAACAGAAATAGGAGCATCTCTCCACTGGTCAGAAGTAGGCCACAGGGCCTGTTAGTCCTGTTAGTCTGTGAAGCCCTTTGTTCCTTTCATTCTACTTTCTTGTCTAATCTCAAGTTACAGGTGCTTCCCTCTTCTTCAAGAATGAAGGACAAATGTCATAATGTCTGTGAATTTTCAGACTTTGAGGGGCTGGTTTTGAGGAAAGTAATGGCAAGAAGCACACAGTCTCTTTGGAGAGTGATATTTTGTTATAATTAAGGGAAATGACCAGCTTTGCTTCTCTTGTAGAAAAAGACATTGCCAATGAAGTGATAATGTACATAGGAATAAGGCAATACAGCAGATTCTTATTTGTGTTGGTTATGTTCTGTAAAGTCACTGTAAACACTGAATCCACGAATACTGAGTCATTGCTCCTAGGGGAAATACAGGGTTAGGTTCCTGTGAGCCTCTGGTCACATTTTCATCAACCAATCAATACATAACCCTAATTTATGTGTTTCTGTTTAAAGACACCTTATTTAATATATAATGTTGGTTCATTAATAGTTAACTCATGGCCAACAGCAAGCTTGTCTAACACACCCATTTTCTCCATAAGACCTATCACAGCCTGTTAATACTTAGGAACAGTAGACAGCACCTCAGCATTATCTTTAAGGGCCATGTTAAACAGCAAAATCACCAAAAAGAGGCACAAAAATGTGAAAAACATGGCATTAAATAGTCTGCAAAAGGACACTTGTTTACAGTGAGTGGAGCTGAAACAAGAAGACAGAGTGTTACCCTGTTTGACGTCGACTGGGAACGTGTGCATTGGACAACTCACAGTTTTCACCATTCTGTGCATGCCCACACATGACTGCAAAAGCACCATGAGTGTTGACTTGGGGGCTACAAATAAATTTTAGTGAGTAGGCAAATTCACAAACAGAGTCTGTGAATAAGGAGGATGGACTGCTCGACACTTTTTGCCAGTGTACATCTCTTCTAGCAGTGTATGTAAATTCCTCTGTTCCACATTCTCACAGCACATGGTGTTTTCAGACTTCCATTTTTACCATTTGTTGAATGCGTTTACCTCATTATAGCCCTGAATGCCTTGAACATATGTGGCTCTAAGTAGGCACTTGATATGTGTTCAATGAATTAATACATGGCTGGTCCCCAGAATCAAATTAACTCATGAATTAAGATAGCTTCCATAAAAGTTCATTTTTTTTCAGGCTCTATCAGAACACCATAATACCTTTTTAAAATGTCATAGGTGAATAGGTGTAAAAGATGTTTTCACAGATGTTTAAGAACTCAGAAAAATGTGGGGTTTCGCAGGTTAGTCACGTCTGTCAAATTCACAAAGAATAGAAAGCACTATATATATGTTTACATTATTGTTTTGTAAATTTTTTTCTCTTTACTCATTTAGAAACAAAATGATTTCTACTTATTGCACTCAAAAAAGAAAATGCCATGGTACAGAAATATTATTGCCTCTATTTCCTCCATCCAGTACCTTTTGGGGATTGAAAACAAAGCCCCTAAATTTTATTTTAATTTTTTTTCTGGCTGCACTGCGCAGCTTGTGGGAGCTTAGTTCCTCAACCAGGGATTGAACCCAGGTCCTGGCAGTGAAAGTGCCAAGTCCTAATCATTGGACCACCAGGGAATTCCCAACTCCTAAATTTTAAATCAAGTTTGAGACTGCACCAGTCTTTACCAGGAGAAATGAAGTCCAATACATAGCACATGCTTGTTTTATACCTTCTCGTTTAATGTAGATCTTTGACCTTTTTGAGGACAAGAAATAATTAATTAGTTTTTATTCATGAATGTTTACTTTCTTTCTAAATGTACTTTCGATCTTTATGTCCTCAGTGTAGTTTGGATGTTTATTCCAAGAACATAGTATTCACTTTCCAAGTCTCATGTGAAACACCGGTCTTATTTGTTTTTAATTGCTTGGAATATTTTATCACCATATAGTATTTAACTTGACAATTCCATATGGGAGCATAGAAAGGAAAGTGCTTTAAGTTTCACTATAATGTGCAAAGGCAGTCATGGCATCTCCAACTTTTCATAGCCATCTCTAAAATGGCTTGTTTACATTACTCTCTTCTATGAGACAAAGCAGGAAGTTATTCAGGCTTTTTATAAAAAGTTACTTTTGTTTCTAAGAAAGTGAATTAATTAACTATTTGTGATATTAACTAATTAACCTAATTTGAATACACTTTTGACAAAGAAAAAAACATAGTAATGCTGCAAAAGGCAGGATTTAAGAAGTGTCAAGGCTCAAGGGCACTTTCCTCTAGGACCCCTGTCTCAGTGAGAGGATCCTACACCGTTGCCCATAGAAGATGCTGGAGAAGTGATTATTGTTATTCTTATGTATTGGCTAACCTAGTGTCTTAGTCTGTTTGGGCTGCTATAACAAATTGTCATAGACTGGGTGGCTTTAAGGAAAAATATTTATTTCTCACAGTTCTGGAAGCTGGAAGTCTAAGATCAAAGTGCTGGCAGATTCAGGGTCTGGTGAGGCCCTGCTTCCTGTTCTCCTGTATTTGGAGTAGGAGCTCTTCACCATCTTAGACCGAATCCACCTCATTCACTTCTGATCTTGATAGAGATGCCGTTTTCCAATTTGTTGGTTGCCCAAGTCCCTTTGTCTCTGTCATTCAGCTTATTCTGCATGCTCTTCTTCTTACACCCATTGTTTTAAACATTCCACAAAGTTTGTATTCAAGATCCTTAAGAGGTACTCCTGTGTTCCCCCCAACTCCCATCACACACACATTCCTTCATACCTTTTCTGTTTGTTTGTTTACAATTCTGGCATCTATTCCCACTAACTTAATTCCATGACTTGGAATATGACCTCTCTATATAAAGGAATATTGCCCCATTCCCATTCCCACCACTGAAATGTAATTTATGTCTCCTAGACTTTTAAACATTGCTAGATTCAAATAGGCTGACAAATTCTAACTCCACCTAAAACTTTTTAAAATGTTGGAGGTAAGAAAGTTTGTTTTCATCACAAAATATGAATAATGATTATCTTCCCTATATGAACTTCTAAAAGTTGCTGAATGTTTTCTATAGTACTATAACCTCCATTAACAACTTATTATAATTATGAATATATGTTACTTCATTTGAGCAAAATTTCATGCTGACTATATATATATATATATATATATATATATATATATATCTCATGTATATGATGTGCTGTACTCCCTGTTGTAGAGCAGTGCGTAGGAATACAGTAGGCATTCAGTACATATGTCTTCAATAAATGAAAGAACATTTACAAGATTTTCCAACTCAGAGTATCCTGGGCAATGCAAATTAAAGTAACATGAACTATGCTTTGCATCTATTAGACTGGTAATAATTTTTAAAAGAGTTAAGATGCCTATTGTTATGGAGGATGTTAAGAGAAGGTATTTTCATGCCTTGCTTATGACAGTGTGGATTGTTAAAGCCAATTTGGAAGGAACCTGGCCCCATCTATTAAAATATAATACACATACCCTTTAATTCAGCAACCCAGTTCTGAGATTCTATCTCCCAGGAGGAGAGAAACCATCTATAAGAACAAATATTCTTATAGGTAGATATATATGAATATATGTTATATATATGTACATGCAATAAATATATTTGTATGTTCACTTGAGGGGAGGAAAAAATAAAACAACTGAGTAATTTTTGAACAATGGAAAGGTTAGATAAATTATTATATATCCACATTTTGGAATATTGTATAGCCATTAGAAAAATATAGTAGAGTTGTATTAGTTGACTTGGAATGTTTCCTATGAAATATTACTAAGTGAGCAAAGCAATAGAGAAGAGACTGCATAATATAACCTCTATTTGTAAAACAAGCCTTAACAAAAATTTCTCTTACATATGTATACATTATTATGTAAGCAAGGGAAAAGTAGGGAAAGATAGACATCAGGTTCCTACCACGAGTTCCTTGGTGGCAGTGAAGGGATACTGATACTGATGAAAAGGACAGCTGCATATGGCCACACAGATTATGCACTGTGTAATTTGAGGGGTATCATTTATATAAACTGTGGTAGACAGAGTTTTAAGTGCCCTCCATGTTTCTTGCTTTCTAGTGTTCATGTCCTTCTTCAATTTCCTCTTCTTATGTGTTGGAGAAATCTGTGATTTGCTTCTACAATATAATGTAATACAGCAAAGGTGATTAAATGTATGTGATTATGTTACTTAAGGTTGTAGTTCCCATCTTTCTGGAATCTCTTTTACCCTCATTGACTGTGAGGAAGCAAGTAGCCGTGTTGCAGAACCCCACGTGACAAATACCACAGGTGAGTTGCTGAAGATGGTCTCTGGCCAACAGCCACAAAAAAAACTGAAGCTCTCAGACCTACAGCCCTAAGAAACTGAATGCTGCCAACACCTGTGCAATCAGGGAAGCAGATTATTCCCCAATTGAGCCTCCATATGATGCTGCAGCCCTGGATGACACCTAGATTGCAGGCTTGTGAGACCCTAAGCAGAGGGTCCAACTAAGTCACGCCATGACTCCTGACCCACAGGAACTGGGAGATGATAAACTTGGATTGTTTTAAGTTGCCAAGTTTGTGTTAATATTGTTATGTAGCAATAGGTAACTAATGTATAGATCTCAATGTGATCTCATGTTTCCAGTTAGCAATTTGTACCACCATGTATGGCAGCCCAGGGTGGAGAAGAAGAGGAGGAGAGAAAAAGGGACATGGGTAAAAAAGAGAAGACTGCTTAGACCAAAAAATAAAATACTTTATACTGTCCTATTTGTGTTTAAATTACATGAATATGCATTAATAATTAGAAAAAAAGTTAAGTGAAAAGAAACTGCATAGTAATGAATATATAAAATTATTCATTTTCATTAAAAATCAAATACAAAAACAAGCATAGCACAATTTTATATATGGGTAAATACACATATAGATTACTGTGAGCCCTTTGCCTCCATGATGTTTAGCTCTTTACAGCACAGGTTTTCTGCTTTTACAAGAAAAATGTTAGTTCCATGTATGATGAGGATTTTCTGAGAAGTACTTTCTTCATACCTGGAAGAGTCAGTGGTATTTCAGGGTTTGAGTGTCACGTATTATGGATCAACTATTCTCAATTTTCTTTGATAAAATGTGATCCATTAAATATTATACTTCTCTTGGTTGCTCAAGTTGGTCCTTTACTGATTACCCTCATGATTTTCCTGATGATGTTTGCAATCTAAGACAGATGCCATTCAAATAGGCTGTCTGTTGCCTTTATTTTTCAAAGTGCGATGGTGGAAATTGTGGATTTTTTGTTAAACTTGAATTTCCTGGATTTGGAGAAGTTAATGATTCATTTTGACAACCTGTATTCTTTATTTCTTACTTATCACCCTTGAAGACACTTCATGAATAGATTGTTCACTTAATTCTTATTTTACAAATGAATTAACATTCTTTACTCTTCTTTTTTAAGTGATCTTGAAATGACATTTTGTATCAAAGCGATTTTAGAAAAATCATGGTAGAAAAAAATTAAGAAAGGGTCTCAAAAACATGGAAATATTTTCTGTTATAGATATGTTTCTAGCTTTGAGTTCACAGATCATTAGGTTTGCAATCATGATTTTTCTCTGGAAAAGGAAAAAGTTTATATTTTTTTTTAACAAACATGGGAAAAATAATTGTATAATTTTTCAGTAACATTGAAATGATAGTTGTGCTACTCAAAATATAGCCTCATATCATTCATTAGCTCATCTACACACTAGATTTACCACACCTTTACAATCATATATGCACAAAATATAATAAATTTGTATATGACTTGCAACCAAGGCATATGGGAATTTAAGGTGTTTACTGGTTTTAGGTTTATAGTTGTCATTGATTAATTCACTTGTTCATTCAACAACTGTTAGGCAGCACTGCATTAGTTGAAAACTATGCAATACTAAATAAGAAAAGTGACATATTCCTTAATCCCATGGAGCTCACAATGAGGAGAAGAGAGTTTTATGAAAGACTCATACAAATAATTAAGCTGTAAGCAATGTCTTAAGTGCTGTTAAGGAGATATATCACTTGCTATAAGTCTCTAAGACATATGAGAGAGACTTAGGAAGATGGGAAAGGGGTACCCTGAGCAAGTGAGGCGTGAGCTAGATCTGAAGGCAGAGCAGGAGTGACCCTGGTGAAAGGGTATGGGAGTGTCCCAGGATGGAGGCACAGTCTGTGCAAAGCCTGGAGCAAGGAGGAGCATGACATGTTCAAGGCACAGAAGGAGAGCTGTGCAGCAGGAGCACTGAAGGGGCACAAGGAAGGGGTGGGGCTGGAGAGGCCACGAGGGCAAGATCAGAATTTCTGAACTGTCTGCCTTCAGAGTCACTTGGGAAGCTGGGGGCAACCCCAGGCCCTTCAAGGAGAACTACGTAAGCAGGGCCCATGCAGTGGTACAAACCTCCCTGGGGATTCTCATATCAGGCAGCATTGAGAGGTGCTTGACTAGACCAGACAGTGCCTTAAGCCATGTTGGGATTTTAGATGTTTTCCCCAAGGTGATGCATTTTAATTAGAACAAGCTCTAATTGAGGATTGAGAATACCATTTAAACTGCCATGTAAGGCATACATTAATGGGTTGTGACATAATGCATGCAGTAGGTAGGCTATTGCAATAGTTCCCAAGTGGAAGGAGTGGTGGAGATGTCTGGAGTACTGAAAAAATAAAATAAAATGAAAAAGTAATTTAAATAATTTCATTTGGACTTATCAGAAAGATAAGTCCATAGATTACTCCATAATTAGAAAGATTACTCCATAGTCTTCATGTGTCCAGTGTTGCTGTTAAAAATTCTAACATTAGTCAGATTCGTGTTCATTTTTAGGTGATTCTCTTTTTCTCTCCAGAAACTTTCAGCATGTTCTCTTAGTTTTATGTTTCAAATCTCACTATAATATGCTTAGTTGAGGTTTTAAGTTTTTTTACTTTAAATTATTTTTTTTCTTATTTACCCTTTTGGGACACTTTTTCGCATTTATTCAGCCAGAGGTCTGATATATCTTTCTTAAATTCTGGCTCATTATTTTTTCAAGTTTTTGAATTCATAATTTATATATGCATATATATCATTATTTTATTCCTTGTTGATACATTCTGGGAGAGTTCCTCAACTTATCTGCCCAGCTTATAACTGATTTTCCAGTGCTTTATATTCTTTTATTCAACCCATCCATTGAGGTCTCTATTTCAGTAATGATACATTTATTTCATCCTAATATCTCCAATAAGATCCTGTCTAGAACTGCTTGTTCTTATGCCATGTTTCCAATATCCCATTGTGAATATCTGTTCTGTTCATTCCATTAGTTAATTTCCCTGTGTAAGTCATTCTATTTATAATGTGGCTTCCCGTCCCCCGCATTGTTCTCTGGCTTCACTAGTATGTTGGGTGGTAATATTGCTTTGGGGAGGGAGGGAAAAAAGAGCAAAAGTCCAAGTCTTGCTTTGTGTTCTTTGTATAAAGCTGTTTATTTATTTTTTTATGTTTTAAAATAATTTTATTTTATTTATTTATTTTTGTGTTCTTAAAAAACATTCTGGATGTGTATGGGGGTGAGCACCTCAAGATCATTCCTTGCTCCTCCATCCACCTCCACTCTCCAGGTCTCTCCCAACACCCAAGCTTGTCACCAGAAGTCTTTTATACTTCAGTCCTACTCTTATTAGGGCAGCTGCTTCTAATAGCCAAGGGATGGGGTTGTCCAGAGGCCAGCCAGGCAATCAGGATTCCTCACATATGGCTCCCCACTTAGGCTCAGTTATGCCACTGTCCCGATGTTACTTATCACTCTTGGCTGCTGCTGTTGCTTTCCTATCCAGAATCAAATAGATGGATAATAATCTGGGAGTTGGTTATTTGCTGAGAAGGGTTTTGAGACCTACCAGCCTTCTTCCTCTTTCCGCTCTAGAATCTCCTAGTTAGATGAATTGAAACAACAGCCATCCCAGTTTACATTTCCTTCTTTATTAAACCACTTCTAGTAATTTAGAATCAATCCTTGTCTTTTAACAAGACCTTCTATAAACATATAAGAGTACTTTGCCCATAAACGCCTCCAAAAATTAGTTTTCAACCCTCAGAAAACAACTCTTGTTCTTTCTCTGGATTTTTTTGAAATACCTTCTCCAAAACTGCTTTACTTTTAACAGAATGTAAATCCCCATGATAGTTTTCTCAGGCATAAGAGGCATTATTTCTTATAAAGTTATGCTGCTATCAATTTTTCTTATAGTTCTAGTTTTTCCTTAATATATTTAGATCTTTGGACATGTTTTGTGTAAATGTTTATGACTTTATGGGTCATTTTTTATGTTATCTTTTTATATTATACATATAAAAGTATTCATCTCAAAAAGAAAAAAAAGTATTCACCTTGAACTAAATATTGTGACTGTATTTATAGTAATATTTGTCTAATAAATCTTCTCCCGTTTGCTTTTATGTTCAAAATTTCTGTCTAATTTTTCAGATATATCCCAGCTATGGATTAAATATTTTTAAAGCAATTAGAAAATCTTTCATTTTTATGGAGGAGTGTAAACCATCCATGTTTACTAACATGTGATATGCTTAGTTTTACTTTTGCCATCTGTTTTCTTGTGTTTTGTTTATATTTGATTGTCATTTTGTTTTCTGATTTTTGCTATATGGATTTTTTCTTTGCTAGTTATCCAGTAACTTTAAAAAATATAATGTTTTTAATTGATCATGAATTTTAAAATAAATATTTCTCTATCAAATTAAGAAGAAATCCACAAGATGAGGAACCTAGCATATCATTATTCCTTCTACACTTTTTTTTCCCGGTATTTTTAATATACACTATTGACTTTTGGATTCAGAACATTGTGACATATTCTCCTTGAGTAGCAGTTTTTAGCATTGATGTTACATTTGGGCCCCAAAATTACAATTATTATTCGATAAGTCACTTTTAAGCCATTGTCAATGCTGATTAACAATTATTTTATGCCATGACTTTTCCATTATTAATGTTCTTATTAAATTAGGATTTAATTTTAATTTTCAGGAATGTTTTAAGCCTTAGATTCTGTATGTAAAGTACAAGCATAGTACTTGGCACAGAAGTAATTGTTTAATAAAAATAATGTTATTTATTTTCTTATTTTGAGGGAACATGAAGGGACATTTTAAATTGGTAAAATTATAGTCTTTAAAAAATAGTAGCATTTTAAAACTATTAATGGCATTATTTGTAATTTATAACCTCTAAAGTACATCTTCAGTAAATTTCCCCCCTCTCAGATGGAAAGTATAATTCCTATATCCTTGCATATGTAAACTATTTTTCTGTCATCTGAATATACAAACTTGGTTGAGTATAATAGTTTTGTAACATATGTTTTCTTCTAACTTTGCACATTTTATCTTGAATTTGTTTCTGCATTTAGTTTTTCAGAAGAGAAATAGAAGGCCATCTAATTTTATGACTATTATAGCATATTTTCTCCTCTCCACTCTTCTCATTCCTTCTCCTCTTCTTTCTTCATGCTCATCCTCTTCTACCATCTGGTTGCTTATAGAATATTTTTCTTTGCATAGTTTATGCTTTCATCTAGGTGTAAATATATTTCTATTCATTGCACTTGGTCTATGTGGTGCAACCTGTATCAGTGGGCTATTGCTGCATTAACAAACCACTCTATTGTTTAGAGACTTAAAACAATAAGCATTTAATTATTCCTTGGACATCTATGGGTCAACTGGATAGTTCTGATGATAGGGGTTAGGCTTGGCTGTTCTTCTTTAGAATTACTCAGGTGATGGAGAGCACCTAGCAGGTTCACTGAGAGTTGGTCTCAGGTAGGATGATTTTCCTCTGATGTACATTCTTCAGTAAGCTAGCTTGGGTTTTTTCACATGGTGATGATGGTGTATCAGGAAATGGAATAGAAGCACACAAGGCCTCCTGAGGCCTGGCATATTGTCAGTTATACCACATTCTGTTGGTCAAAGTAAGTTACAGGGACATCTCAGATTTAGGGATGGAGAAATGGAATCCGCCTGTTGATGAGAGGATTGGTAAAGTGTGTAGATTTGAAGTGGATGGATATTTGGTGTGACATTTTTAGAAAATAATCTAACATGATACCTAAGTGATTTGTCAAATTGGAAATTATCTTCAGTTTTGTCTTTGATTATAATTTCTTTTCAGTTATCTTTTTTGTTGTTCCAAATTCAGAGATCATAACTGTTAGTTTAAATCTTTAATCTTTATTCTGCATATCGATCATCTTTTTTACTAGTCATGTTCTTCACTTTTCTTTTTATTCTGCATGCCAGGAGAAATTTTCAAAATCATTTTGGTCACTGCTTAGGTTTTCTGGATGACATTACTCTTCTTTACTGCGTCCAAATAGTTATTCAAATTTTTGAATTGCATTTTTTATGTCTTTGCAATTCTTTCTTGACTAATTTATTTTTATCTCATCATATTTTATATACTTCATCCCACTTTTCTCATCAATTTTCTTTTTTCTCCCCTTGAGTCATAGGTCTTAAGTTTTAATTCAGTTGCCAACATGTAAAAATTAGGAGGTTTATTAGAAACCCTGAATTCCAGCTTCTTTTAAAGTGAGAGATCTGGCAACAATACATCTCAGATCCTGCTGCAACAATAGGCTGTGACTTCCCCCTTTAGATGGAACGTATTGAGTCTAGTTTGCTACAAACTCCACCCCTCCCTGACACTAAGTTTCAGTTGTATTTTATCATTATACTCATAGATTTTTTCTTAATCTAGTGTTAAATAAAATATTCTTGATGCCTATTCTAGATACATATTTCCATCAAAAAGTGAGGGGGATGAAAGAGTGAGAGAACTGCTCATTTAAGAAAAATATTATAGTGTATATTTTTTCTGGGGATGTGAAGAATGTTCCTTCATGCATCATATGCAAACAAAACCTATCTGTGCTGTAAGAGTATAACTTAAATCATCTTTATAAAACAAACCATAAAGAGAACTAGGTAGAAAACCAAGAACAAGGCAAATTAAAACTTTTAAAAGTAAAGAAATATTTTAACTTAAAAACAGTATTAACATGTCAAAATGTCAGAGGTTTATTTCTGAAATGTTTTGGATCATAAAATTGCCCCCAAATTAAAAGCTTTTCACAATGGCATGTTTTTTTTTAAAGTCTATTTGATACAGTAAGAATTATGTTTTCCAACAGGAATAAGCATTCACATTTGTAATTATAACTCAAACATTATTGCTTAGAATGTTTAAGCTATGGTTTAGAAATTATAGGAGAAATTCACAAAGAAAATAATTATTTTGGGCTTTTTCTACTGTAGCTAATGAAAACAGAGATTAAAAAATACCACTGAGTTAGCTACATCAACAGTTTTGATGAAAATTTTCATAGGACCAAGAAATTTGGACGTTAGGCTATGATAAGTAGAACTTCACAGTTTCATTAGGCTATGATAAGTAGAATTTCACAAAGTACAACTTTTTCGTACTTTGAAAAAGTTTAATGTTGTCTTAGCAAAATCAGTAAGCTTATCTGCAAAGAATATTTGTGAGATGGCTGAAGTTGACCTCAGACTTCTTAGAAAACGTATATTGAAAGTTGCACACTTGGTAGAAACAAGAAACTTCAATTTCAAAATTGCGTTATTTATTGGCATAGGTTTGTGCTAAAAAGTTGAAAATAGAATACATAATGGACATAGTTGTTAACATAAACTGAATTCATTCCATGTCTTGATCCATCCTTGAAGTGGATGCACAATAAGGTATATTGCTATACTACATCAAAGCTAGGTCAATGAGGTGGTGAAGGCATTTTTTAAGCCACTGAAAAAAATTAATTTGTTCATGTCTTCCAAAGAAAATTTTTGCCTCTTCTTCTCAACAGAAGCGTAAAACAAAATTTTATTTTTAGGTTTAAATAATAACCCAACAAAATGTATTTGAATATTTCTATGCAAGGAAATTCCTATTAATTATGATTGTTTATGATTTGATTTTCTCATTCATTTCTAGTGAAAGCATGTTGTATGAGTTTCCCGTGGCTGCTGTAACAAATTACCACAAACTTGGATTCTTAAAGAGATTTATTCTGTCATAGTTCTGGAGATCAGAATTCCAAAATCAGTTTTGCTGGCTTAAATCAAGGTGTTAGGAGGGCCGTGTTCCCTCAGGAGGCTCTAGGGAAGATACCTCTTCTAGCTTCTGGTGTCTCCCCGCAGTCTTCAGTTTGTGGCTGAATCACTCTAGTCTCTGCTTCCATGGTCACATTGCCCCCTCCACTTCTGTATGTTTAATCTCCCTCTGTCTCTCTCTTATAAGGACACTTGTGATGGCATTTAACGTCTACCCAGTTATTTCAAAATAATCTCCGCAACTCAAGATCCTTAACACTTTTTCCATAAAGGGTAATATTTACAGTTTCCAGGGATTAGGACACAGTATCTTTGGAGCCATCATTTAGCCCAGTACACTTGTCTTTGGGAAATTCATTTGGCAAGAAAAAATCTTGCCCATTTTCCTATGCTGAAATCAGTTTCAGGAAATGAAAAGAATTTGCTGAATTACAATTCCGACATTGTGAAGATGAAAATTGAATATCAAAAAAGGCTATATAGTTGCAGAACTCATGAAAATGAAGTAAAATCGATTAATTTCCTTTCTTAATCAACACTGATAGTATGAATGAAGAATACAACTGGAAATTGCTGGACTGAAAGGCAAAACGGTACTAAAAAGTAAATCTGAAACTGTTGGAATACCAAGTTTCTGAAATATCTCGGGAGTAATTATCCAAAAAGTATAAAGGACCATTCATGGATTCTTTCCATGTTCAAAGTATGTATCTTTGTATACAGCTGCTTTGCATTATGAAGCAGAATAAAAATAAATATCATTCTCAGTTAACATTTTCAAGAATGAATTATTTACTGCCTATCATAACTCGAATATTAGATCTAAATGATCTTGGTGCAGAAGAAAATGAGTAAGGTTTCCAGTTAAAAATCACTGTAATGACAATGAAGAAAGAAACATTGAATAATTAGAAATCGTTTTCAATTTCTATTTAAAAAAATTAATTTGAAATATAATCTAATAAAGTCCATGGTTGAATTGTCTTGCATTGTTATATAGGATAGTTTAATTAAAACATACAACTCTTTATTATGTGTGTGGTAATTGATATTTTCACATCTTTTACCTTTTTTTACACTGTTATGTTATCTACCGAGGCTCTGTGTGCTTTTGAGTTTGCAATACCTGGCTTGCGTCTTCTTGTTTCTCACAGATGAAACAGATTATTTAAAACTACCTCTTCTGTTCTTAAGGATAACTTGGAGGGTTTTTTCTTCCTCACTTTCACTCTAGCCCTGTGTTGTTAAGGTAGTTCTAGCTGCCCCATAAATCCTCATGCCTCAGTGGTTTAATAAAATGAAATATACTTCAGAGTCACATAGTGGATAGGGGATAGTCCTGATCCATGGGGAAGCTTCCCTACAAGGAGTAATGCAGGGACTCAGTTTCCATCCATCTTTCAGCTCCTCTGTCTTCAAAACGCAGCTTCCACATTGCTGCTTAATAGCAAAGAGGATGGAGAATGATGTGTGGGAGGTTTCCTAGTCCAGTCCTGGAAGTGGTGACCCCACTTTCTCTTACATCTTACTGTCTAGAACTCAGTTAAATGACCATACTTAAGTGCAAGGGAATGTGAGAAATTTCATCTAGCTCTCCTCCCAGGAAGAAGAAGAAATTGATGGGTGAATAACCAGCCGTCCCTCCACAAGTCCTCTCCCTCACGTAAGAACAACTAGAAAAGGAACCAAAAAATAAAAACCATGATTCAGTCTTCACTGAAACAAAAAAATGGCCAAACTCTAAATCATAATTTTTTTTACCCTGTCTGTTCAGTGACACTACAGAAACCAAAACTAATAAGGATGCTAAGAACTGATACATACTTTTAAGGTCTTGGGTTGGACTACATGTTTTCCTGAAAGAAAGAGTCATAATAACCAAGAGGATAGCATAGAATGAGAAAATTTTTGGTCAAGAATAAGCATTGAAGAACAAAGAGACATCTCAGAGAAACCTAGTTCATGCTGCATGAGAGAAAGGGAGGGGTAGCTGCAGGAGAAACTTTCTTCATAAGCCTTTTTTTTTTTTTTTTTTTTTCTAATTCTTCCTAGCTTAAAGAAACCACAGGAAATGAAGCAAATATTTTTTTAAAAAAGGAAAAACATAAATGAAAGGTAATGCAAATACACATTACAAAAAGAATAGAGGAGTTTCCCAAAGAAAAAGAAGGGTTCAAAGAAATAGTCCTCACTATTCTCAAACAAATTATAGACAATGTGATTGCTTTTTTGGTTTGTTTTTAGGAATTAAAGATTATATTTTGGAGAACAAAGTAACAATCTCTGTGGAACATTTGCCTTAAAATATGTGTTTACTAAACACCAACCTGAACAGGATTATCCATTTCCATATAAGTCTTTACATTTAAAAGGTGAGTAAAGTTGATGCTTTTGTTAATATTCCCAATTCATGACTTTATCCGAACTAGTTCCTTTCTTTCATTCAGTTTTATTGAGATATGATTGACTGTATAAGTTTAAGGTGTACAGAGTAATGACTTGACTTCTGTATATTGTGAAATGATTACCACACAAGTTTAGTTAACATCCATCATCTCATATAGATTAAAAAATGTTTTTTCCCTTGTAAAGAGAAGTCTTAGGATTTACTATCTTAACAATTTTCAAATATACCATACAGCAGTGTTAGCTATCATGTTAATGTCATAGTGTTGTATGTGACATCCTCAGCACTTATTTATCTTATAACTGGAAGTTGGTATCTCTTCACCACTTTAACTCAATTGCCCCACCCCCACATCTGGTAACCATAAATCTGATCTCTCTTTTTACGAGATTGTTTTGTTGTTTCTGTTTTTAGATTCCACCTGTAAGTGAGATCATACAGGATATGTCTTTCTCTGTCTGACGTATTTCACTTACCATAATGCCCTCATGGTCCGTCTATATTGTTGCGAATGGCAGGATTTCCTTCTTTTTTACTGCTTAATAGTATTCTAGTGTGTGTGTGTGTGTGTGTGATTGCTTTTTATAAAAGAGCTTAAAGACCAGGTGAAAAGGTTCTGGGAGGAGATTATACGACAATAGAAAATACGTAAAATGAACTGGTAGAACTCAGAAGAAAATAAAAATTCAGTGGAAACATATAAGATAAAAATAGTCCAGATATGAAAGTCACACTTAAAATAACAAAAATAGAATAACGACTGAAGACACTATAGGCATGGTAACAGGTAACAGATAAATAAAAGAGAATAAAATAAAAGTGATTATTACTAACATGATAGAGATGTAATAAGGACAAAAGGAATATTATAATGGGATCCCAAAGATGAAAACAAAACTAGTGGGAAAGAAAAAAATAGTCCAAGTTATAGTATAAGAAAACTCTCATGAAATAAAGATTGAGAGGAATTTTCAAATCTTAAAAGCCAAGTCTGCCATCCAAAAACAATCCACAGCATTGTAAATTACTGAAAAAAATGGTTAAAAAAGTGTTGTATAGGAATCCAAGCAGAAAAAGAAAATAATGCACGAGGAAGAAATGAAGGTTGTCTTCAGACTACTTACATGTTCTCACACTCAACCAGAAGACAGGTATCAATCTCTAAAAATGATGGGAGAAAGCTTGACCCAGTAACTACATACTCAACCAAGTTTATGAAGGCAACAGAAGCATGGCTGTTGTTGGCTGATGTTCTCAAGCATGGCTGATGTTGCAATAAGATAACTGTCAAGATCTCTTGAAAAAAAAAGATGATAAACTCCAGCCTATCAAGTGATACATTAAAATTAAGAATAGGAGAAGATGTGGATTAAAGGTTAGTGTTATATTAATCAAGATAAGCTGGGTTATGCTGTAATAAAAAAATCTGAATGCCAGGTGCTTACACAAGCAACACAAAACGTCATAAGGAAACTATATATATATATATATATATATATTCATTCATTTGTTGATGGACACTTAGTTTGCTTCCATATATTGGCTATTATAAATTAGGCTGCTATGAACATTGAGGTGTGTGTATCTTTTTGAATTAGAGTTTTTGTTTTCTTCAGATATATATCCAGAAGTGGAATTGCTGGATCATTGGTAGTTTTTAGTTTTTTGAGGAACCTTCATAATGTATTCCATAGTGGCTGTACCAATTGACATTCCCACCAACAGCATACTAGGGTTGCCTTTTCTCCACAACCTTGCCAACATTTGCTGTTTGTAGACTTATTGATGATGGCCATTCTGATAGGTGTGAGATGATACCTCATTGTGGTTTTGATTTGCATTTCTCTGATGATTACAAATGTTGAGAATTTTTTTATGTGTTTGTTGGTCATCTGTATATCTTCTTTGGAAAAATGTCTATTCAGGTCTTCTGCCAATTTTTAAAATTGGGTTTTGTTTTTAATATATTGAGTTGTATGAGCTGTTTATAAATTTTGAATATTAACCCCTTATAGGACATATCATTTGCAAATATTTTCTTCCATTTAGTAGGTTGTCTTTTCATTTTGTCATTGGTTTTCTTTGCTGTGCAAAAGCTTTTAAGTTTAATTAGGTTTCAATTGTTCATCTTTTGTTATATTTCTTTTGCCTTAGGAGACAGATCCAAAAAAATATTGCTACAATTTAGGTTAAAGAGAGTTCTGCCTATATTCTCTTCTAAGAGTTTTATGGTTTCAGGTCTTACATTTTGGTCTTCAATCCATTTTGAATTAATTTTTGTATATGATGTGAGAAAAAGTTCTGATTTCATTCTTTTCCATGTGGCTGGCCAGTTTTCACAACACCACTTATTGAAGAATCTGTCTTTTCTCCATTGTATATTCTGCCTACTTTGTCATAGATTAATTTACCTTAAGTTTGTGGGTTTATTTCTGGGCTCTCTATTCTGTTCCATTGATCAATGTGTCTGTTTTTGTGCCAGCACCATGCTGTTTTGATTACTGTAGCTTTATAGTATAGTCTGAAGTCAGGGACCATGATACTTCCAGCTTTGTTCTCTTTTTCTCAAGATTGGTTTGGCAATTCAGGGTCTTTTATGGGCCCATATAAATTTTAGAATTATTTGTTCCAGTTCTGTGAAAAATGTCATGGGTATTTTGATAGAAACTGCATTAACCCTGTAGATTGCTTTGAGTTGTATGGACATCTTAACAATATTAATTCTTCCAGTCCAAGAACATGTGTATCTTTCCATTTTTTTGTATCATTTTCAAATTTCTTCATCAGTTTTTTATAGTTTTCAGAGTATAGGTCTTTCACCTCCTTAGTTAAGTTTAATTCCTAGGTATTTTATTCTTTTTGATGCAATTTTAAATGGAATTTTTTTTTTTTTGCTTTCTCTTTCTGTTAGGTTATTTTTAGTGTATAGAAAAGCAACCAATTTCTGTGTATTAATCTTGTATCCTGCAACTTTACTGTATTCATTTATTAGTTGTACTGTTTTTTTGGTGAAGATTTTAGGTTTTTTTATACATAGAAGCATATCATCTACAAATAGTGATAGTTTTATTTCTCACCTTCAAATTTGGATGCCTCTTCTTTCTTTATCTTGTCTGATTGTGATGGCTAGGACTTACCAATACTATGTTAAATAGAAGTGGTGAGAATGGGCATCTTTGTCTTATTCCTCATTTTAGAGGAAAGACTTTCAGCTTTTCACTGTTGAGTATGATGTTAACTGTTGGTTTGTCATAAAAGGCCTTTATTATGTTGTGATATGTTCCCTCTGTACCAACTTTGATGAGAATGTTTATTACAAATGAATGTTGAATCTTGTCAAGTGCTTTTTTGGCATCTATTGAGATTATCATATGATTTTTAGCCTTCCTTTTGTTAATGTAGTATATCACATTGATTGATTTGCAAATATTGAACCGTCCTTGCATCCCTGGAATAAATCCCACTTGATCATGCTGTATGATCCTTTTTACATATTGTTGAATTTGGTTTGCTGTTACTTTGTTAAGAATTTTTGCATCTGTATTCATCAGAGATAATGGCCTGTTACTGATTTTGGTATCAGGGTAATAGTGGCCTCAGAATGAATTTCAGAGTGTTCCATCCTCTTTATTTTTTTGGAATAGTTTGAGAAGGACAGGTATTAGCTCTTCATTGTATGTTTGGTAGAATTCCCCTGAGAAGTCATCTGGTTCTGGTCTTTTGTTTACTGGGAGTTTTTGTATTACAAATTCAACCTCACTACTTGTGATCAGTCTGATTAGATTGTCTATTTTTTCCTGATTTTTGTCTTTGGAGGCTTTATGTGTCTAGAAATTTATCCATTTCTTCTAGGTTGTCTAATTTGTCAACATATAACTGTTTGTAGTCTTCTCTTAAGATATTTTGTATCTCTGTGATATCTGTTATTTCTCCTCTTTCATTTCTTATTTTATTTATTTGGGTCCTTTTATTTTTTTCTTTATGAGCCTGGCTAAACGTTTCTCAATTTTGTTTATCTTGCCAAAAAGCCATCTCTTGGTTTTATTGATCTTTTCTGTTGACTTGGGGGGGTCTCTATTGTATTTATTCTCTCTCTGATCTTTATTATTTCCTTCCTACTGCTGACTTTGGGCTTTGTTTGTTCTTTTTCTAATTCCTTTAGATAGTAAGTTAGGATTCTTTTTTAAATTTATTTATTTATTTATTTATTTTTGGCTGCATTGGATCTTCCTTGCTGTGCGTGGGCTTTCTCTAGTTGTGGCAAGTGGGGGCTACTCTTCCTTGTGGTGCATGGGCTTCTCATTGCGGTGGCTTCTCTTGTTGCAGAGCACGGGCTCTAGGCACATGGGCTTCAGTAGCTGTGGCTTGCAGGCTCTAGAGTGCAGGCTCAGTAGTTGTGGCGCATGGGCTTAGTTGCTCCACGGCATGTGGGGTCTTCCT
>NC_041215.1:57050926-57082394 GCF_002837175.3 Physeter macrocephalus
TCATTGCGGTGGCTTCTCTTGTTGCAGAGCACGGGCTCTAGGCACATGGGCTTCAGTAGCTGTGGCTTGCAGGCTCTAGAGTGCAGGCTCAGTAGTTGTGGCGCATGGGCTTAGTTGCTCCACGGCATGTGGGGTCTTCCTGGACCAGGTATCAAACCTGTGTCCCCTGCTTTGGCAGGCAGATTCTTATCCACTGTGCCACCAGGGAAGCCTGATTAGGTTTATTTGAGATTTTTCTTGTTTCTTGAAGTAGACCTGTATTGCTATAAACTTCCTTCTTAGAGCTGCTTTTGGTACATCCCATAGATTTTGGAAAGTTGTGTTTACATTTTCTTATTTGTCTTGAGGTATTTTCTGATTTCCTCTTTTATTTCTTCAATGACCCATTGTTTTTTTAGTCTCCATGTGTTTGTGCGTTTCCATTTTTCTTCTTGTAATTGATTTCTAGATTCATACCATTGTGGTCAGAGAAAGTGCTTGATATAATTTCTGTCTTCTTAAATTTGTTGAGACTTGTTTTGCGGCCTAGCATGTGATCTCTCCTGGAGAAAGTTCCGTGTGCACTTGAAAAGAATGTGTATTCTGCTGTTTTTGGATGGAATGTACTGTAGATATCTATCAAGTCCAACTGGTCTGTTGTGTCATTTAAGACCACTGTTCCCTTATTTATTTTCTCTCTGGATGAACTGTTCTTTGATATAATGGGTGTTAAAATCCCCTATTATTATAGTATTATTGTCTGTTAATATTTGCTTTATATATTTAGGTGCTCCTGTATTGGGTGCATATTTGTTAACGAGTATAATATCCTCTTCTTGTATTGATCCCTTTATCATTCTGTAATGCATCTTCTTTTCTTTTCTTTTGTTATAGACTTTGTTTTAAAGTTTATTTTGTCTGATATGAGTGTTACTACCCCCACTGTTTTATCATTTCAATTTGCATGAAATATCTTTTTTCATCCCCTCACTTTCAGTCTGTGTGTGTCTTTAGCTCTGAAGTGAGTCTCTGGTAAGCAGATAATAGATGTGTCTTGTGTTTTTATCCCATCAGGCACCGTATGTCCTTTGATTGGAGTTTTTGGTCCATTGACATTTAAAGTGATTATCGATAGGTATTTACATATTGTCATTTTGTTACTTGTTTTCCAATTGTTTTTGTAGTTCTTTGTTATTTTCTTCTTTCAGTTTCTTCCCTTGTGGTTTGATTTTCTTTAGTGGTATGCTTGTGTCCCATTCCTTCCAGTTTTTGTGCATTTAATATAGGTTTTTGATTTGTGGTTACCATGGGATTTATATATGTTGACCTATAACTATATTTACTTGTTTTAAACAGTAGTCATTTGAGTGCAAACACATTGTAAAAGAATCTACATTTTTTAATCCTCTTCCCCACTTTTTGTGTTTTGATGTCATATTTTACATCTGCATGTTTATGCCTTTACTGTTTATTGTAGTTTTAGTTGATTTTATAATATTTTTGTCCTTTAATCTTCATACTGGCTTATTTAAGTGGTTGATCCTCAGCCTTTACTAAATATTTGCCTTTACTGCTGGATTTTTTCTTTCCTATAGATTCTTCTTGTTACAGCCTTTTCTTTTCCACTTAGACAAGACGCTTTAACATTCCTTTTAGGGTAGGTTTAGTATTGATGAACTCTTTTAGTTTTGCTTGTTTGTGAAGTTATTTTATCTCTCTTTCTATTTTAAATGACAATCTTGCTGAGTAGAGTATCCTAGGTTGCAGATTTACCCCTTTCAGCAATTTGAATGTATCGTGCCACTCCCTTCTGGCCTGCAAAGTTTCTGCAGAGAAATTAGCAGATAGCCTTATGGGGGTTCCCTTGTATGTAACTCTTTGTTTTTCTCTTGCTGCCTTTAGAATTTTCTCCATATCTTTAACTTTCGCCATTTTAATTTTAATATGTCTTAGTGTGTGTCTGTTTGGTTTCATCTTGTTTGGGGCCTTCTGTTCTTCCTGAACCTGGATATCTGTTTCCTTCTTCAGGTTTGGGAAATTTTCAGCCAAAATGTTATCAAATACATCTTTGACCCTCTTCTCTGTCTCTTCTTCTGGGACTTCTGTAATGCAAATGTTGGTATCTTGATGTTGTCCCAGAGATCCCTTAAGATGTTCTCATGTTTTAAAATTTGTTTTTCTTTTTGCTGTTCTGATTGGGTGATTTCCATTATTCTATCTTCCAGATCACTTATGCATTCTGTATCACCTAGTCTGCTGTTATAAATTTTAGAGATATTTTAGGAACTAGTACCTACTGCAGTGGAAAAGTATTTTTCAAAAGTGTCAACATTTCCTTCAGTGTTACCTGCTCCTTTTTTTGCTTTTAAATTCTAGGAAAATTAAGGAAAATACATTTATTTAAAATAATATTTATTTTATTACCTTATTTTGTAAAGTTGCTTCTGTATATACATTTATCCAACTATTCTTCTATTTGAATATATTCCTAAAAAATATTTGGTTTGATTTTCCAAAGTTAATAATGGTTATTTTCAGGTCATGGGATTAATCTTTTTTTTCTTTAGTCCTTTTCAATTTTGCTTGGAAAGAATTTTTTTAATGAGATTGAATCATTTTTATTTCAAAAACAAGATCACTGTTTTTTATTGAGAAATGTTATTGTAGATTTCTAGTTTTTAACTTATAAATCTGAAAATAGTATATACACATATGTAGGCGTATGTTTGTGTGTATATGTTGTATACATATACATAGTATATACACATAGTAAATGTGTACTGGTACAGAACGTTGTTGTTTACTGACACAAAAGGATTTTTGGAGCATATAGGCAAAGTATAGAACAGCAGCTGTAATGTGATCTATTTTGAGATTTTCATGTATATATGTGTGTGTTGTGTGTGTGTGTGTGTGTGTGTGTGTGTGTGCGTGCGCATGTATAGGCATTAAGGCTGTTTAGAAGACTATCAAATGTTGAGTGATTCTCTCTGGGTGTTAAGGTTATAGGCAAATAGTATTTTTTTTCTCATGTGTTTTTCCCAATTTTCCAAATTAACATAAATTAATTGTGCAACTAAAATAGTTTTTGAAAGAACAAATGTATTAATTTATATTCCTGGATAGATCGAGAAAAATATCTGTGGCTTTTAAGAAGTGCTAAGTTTCCTACTTATTTTGTACATAAAAACTTACAAAGGTAAATTTGGTAAATTTACCTGGTTCCCTGGTGTCCTGAAATAATTAATGCTTTTATGCCAGGTGAAGCAAAAAATTGCATAACAAATAAACCTATTTGAACTCTCTACAGAAAGTTTCATTTTCTCCATGCTTTTCTTAATAGCAAATGTTTTAGCTGATATGAATGATATGAATAGGCAAGGAAATTTTCCCAGTTGTTCAGTGCCAAAAGTTTTATGAAATCTCATCAGGCCAACCTATTTGTTCTCCTTTTCACTTCCATTGCAGTGTGGTTTGCATTATTATTTACTAACTAGATTACAGTCTGCTGCTCTCTCCAACTATTTCCCAGCTTTTTTCACATGAAGATTTCATTTTTTGTTAAATGCTAGTAATTCATTCATTTGATTTCTGTGTGGAGGATGAATAGCTACATAGCAATCTCAAAGCCATAGGAGAATGTCAAAGGTGTTTCTTAATCTGTTTTCCAAATGATTATAACAGCTGAGAAATAAGTCAAAGACAGGAAATCACCTTCTCCAACTAGGAATTTATTGTCCATTTAGGTCTAAGAAAAACCTTTAACCCAGTGGGGATGATTACATTTTCTTTATTTTAAATTTAGAAGACTTAGAAGCACACACAAAAGAGAAGTATTTAGAGTATTGATGAAAATTTACAGTTTAGAGAACTGGAATTTTCAATGGAATACTGCTGTAAGAAGACCCATAAAAATATAGGCATGGAAATAGTTGGCTAGATCCTATTCAGAATTTAATTTTTTTCCTTGAAAAGCTTTATTTGTGTTTTTATTATTTAATTATTTATTTAAGATAGTATTATGTGGAGTAAGATAAGACCTTACTTTCCTCATACGTGACAAGGAGCAATAATGCAGAAAATGTGTCCAAAAGAGATGGGAAAAAAACATTTTATTTCATTATTATTACTTTTCACGGATGAAAAATATTCTTGGAATATGATATATATTTAAATATAAATACCTATGCACATTGCCTGCCTTTGAATATTCCAAATTAGTGATTTTATGAACTCTAGGCTAAGTATTTTTTCCACAAAGGAAAATGGGGTGTGTGTGTTTCTCTTCAAATCCTCTCAGCCTTACTTTGACTTCAGCCATTGTTGCTCCAACCTGTTCTGCACTTGCTTTGACCAGCTTTGCACAGGCATAACCTGACAAAACCTCTCTTGGACCTACACAGTGTACTTACCTATCACTTTCCACCCAGAGCTTCTCTAACATAGTGATGTGGGATATCTTTGGGGATTCACCTGGCACTCAAGCATGTGCAATGAGATGTTAATGCCCAGATGTCACCCTTGACCAGTGGAAGATGGAATCCACAGTGTAAATATGTTGCCCTTTCTTCTCTCAAAAGATAATTCAGAGATTTATCTAATTATGCTTCCCAAGGGTGTGATTGGCCCCTTGCAGTGCTGTCCAATACAATTGGCTTACTATCCTTTCCTTTCACTATCCTTTTCTCATACTCTTGCCCTCTAAGATCATTTTCTACCTTAAGGACCTACATACAAGACTTTGGCTCAGCCTCTGTATTTAGAGAAACACAGGTTAAAACAGAGGTACCAAAAGTAGCCCCAGAAAGCTATCAGGATGGGATTTTGGAACTAGTAATAAGGACTAATTGCTGGTTGTGAGTAAGGTAGGCACAGCCTCAAGAGTTTTTCACATATTTGACAACAAATGTAAAAAATAACATGATATTACTAATAAATCATATAACCAAGATAAAATTTTAATCTATCAATAATAAAAATGTTATCAACTATGCTAGAGAAAACATTGAATTAGCTTTCTATATTCTCTGTAGAAAATATTACAGAACTGTCATATTGGAGAAGCAAAGAGTATGTATCCATAAAAAGTAATAATATTAATATTAATAATTAATATTATAGATTTGTGGTTGGGCATAAATATTATGTTTTTTATTTTCTAATGTTTTGTGATATTATTTCAGGGATTGGAAGTGACCTGAGCTGGTCTAATTTGAATCTCAGATCTTATGATGGGGAATGGTCATTTTTGCTGGATTCAAACCTGGAAGAATGCTACCTCAGGGGCTATAAGCTACTATCTTGTAATCATGTGGGCTTAGATAATGGAGCCAATACCAAACAGGCAATGCCTAAAAATTGAGAGAGAGAAAAATTATTTGAACCCTAGAATAAGCAATATCTGAAACCACTGTTCCATTATATGAGGCAATAAATTCCTCTTTTTCTTAAACAATTTTGAGTTGAGTTTTCCATCACTCACTGCAGAAAGCCAAAATACACAAGGATCACTGTCCTCTTGAACACAATGGAAGACAGAGCCTTTGGCTTTCTGATATAACAACTATATCTAATTATTTCCAATGTTATTTCAAACATGGCCCATGAGATCCTGGATAAACTTCACTTATTTGTCATTTCTTAGCTTTCTTGTGATTGCTTCAGGGAAAATTACTATTTTGGTTCTGAGTAGTTTATTTTCCCTGATTTGCATTCTCATAGCACCCTGTATTTCATTTTCACATTATACATAGATAGATAATAGATTGATAGATAGATAGACAGATGATAGATGATAAATTTGGCTTTCAGTTTAAGTTTTTCAAGACTTTAAGCTACAAGAAAGAGGCTTACTGTCTTCATTTATTTTCCAAGTTATATGCCCAGCATCAAGCCCAATGTCTGTATGGAAAGAATATTACTTAACTGAGAAAATAGCACCTGATAGAATTATGGAATGAATGAAGGATTTAACTCATATAAACGTGAAAAGCCAGAATCTTAGAATTGCTATCTAAATAAGTACATGACTACATATATACACATATACAATTATGTATGTATATGTTTTATATGTATTTTTGTATATATGTGTGTACATATGTATACATTCATATATGTGTGAACACATATATGTACAAACACACAGGAACACACACACACACACATGTTCAAGATGTGGAGGGCAGATTTATATAGGCCTGAATCCCATGTAGTACTTAAGATCCCTTCCAAACCCATTTGATCTTAGAGGGGAGTAGTTAGTGGAGCAGATGACAGAAAAAGAGGAATGTATGCTCTGGATGCAATCAGCAAATACCTATTTTATTTTATGTGGAAATATTTTGTTTCTACACAATTTACATAAGAAAATGCTTATACTAGCTTGGTATAATATGTATGATGAGGCTAGCTAAACATTTGCAATAAGAGTAAGTCATTAAAGATCCTGGGGTAAAAGGATTCAGAGTGAAATACAAATGATCTCCTTGGTGATTGTGGATGTCATGGGACAGAATGCCACCAAAAAAAAAGAAAAAGTGAGAGAGAGATTAACTGCCCATAAGGAAACTGATTGCAACCCAGGGAAATGGTAACCCACCCCATCTTTACTGTAGCTGAATAAAATTATCATGATTCTCCAGAACTGCCTCCCTCCCAAAAAGATTCTATTCTGATGTATCCATTGGAATTAAGAAAAATTATCCTAATCCGAGAAATAAGACGAAAAAGAGAACAGCATATTTTTTTCAGTGACATACTGGGACATTTTGTCAACAGGTCCACACTTGGATTATTTGCTTTTCCTGGAGAATATAGCTCTGAAGCTACATGTTGCTTGGAGATTTTTTTCCCATAAAAAAGATCACCGTGAAAGTTGTTGTCTTATTGTCCCTGTTGGACCTGAACAATCTTTGTGTCTTACCTAGACAATTAATGTTCATGTTTTTAAATGCCTATATAACTAGTTTCTCAAGTGTTCTCTGAACTAACTTTGTCATCCTACTGGTCACATAATGAATGAATTAACACTCAGTGATACATCTGTAATGTAAAAGACTTACTTTTAATTTTTTTTTAAAATTACCCTCTGACAGAATCTATGCTTCTTCTTCTGTACTTAGCACAACAGTTTTGAGGAATATTTAAGCCATTAATAAATACATTTTGTAATTATCTTTTCTTCCATTGACTTCCATTGAGAAAAATTGTGTTTTTGTTTTGTTTTTTGAGTCACTAGAACTACTTTTTTTCTTTCGGGTGAGTGTACTTTATAAACTGGTCCTCCCGTGCAGCAGAGCTGCTCTCTTCTCATTGAGACTGGTTAAATTTAATAAGCGGTGCCTACACTTTCCACCCTTACGTAATGGAGTTTGACACATCATATGATTATAATGGCCCTCGGGCACTTGCTGTGTATGTTGGCAACTTCAAGTGTTTGGATACTCTCAGCCTTTTTTTCCCCTACTTTAGTATTCTTTTTCAACTTTTGTAAGATCAGAAACCAGTAGGCAGCTCAAGGAAGTGACATAGTAAGTGTTTGGAACCACTTATTTCTAGAAATTATGAAAGCAGTGTGAGGTGTGACAGGAGCACCAACACAGGTGAGTTGTAACTGAGGCAGGGGACTCAAGGGGGTGGTATTAACAATGTCTTCTAAAGCCATCTTTTTGGCGCCTCCATCCCTGTGAAGCCAGTACACCATCTGGCAGTTAGGCATGGTGCCATTTTAACAGATGGGACCCAGTATAGGAGGCTCTGAGACCATTTATTACTATCAACCATAGTGTTGGACAGGGTTTTCAGTAGAAATACTCCACCAACTCTTTTTCACCTCATCTTTTAGTTCCGCAGTAAAAGCAGATAATATTTCTTCCCTTAAGAGAGGAAAAGACAAGAAGTGGTTTTCTTTTGGGAGTCTGGTGCTATCAGAGTATGAGTTGATGCCAAATCTTGCACATGCTGCATTACTTACACAACTTTAGCAAACTGACTCTTTTATAATATTTCCCTTTCAAAACAGTTTATAACAGCCTAGTTTTTAGCCTCATAATTTGGTATGTGTATGGAATCTTTTGGATGTGATTTAGAAACAAAACAGATTGAGTCACATTTTTTTCCCTTTTGATGTCCTAGAAAGAACTGAAATTAAGAGGGAAAAAGCTATCAGTCACTGGCCACTTGGAAAATTTTTAGTGAGCGCTTAATTTAGGCGTGATGGTACTTTATGATTCAAAGGAGTAAATCACACAATTCTTGCCCTCAAGAAACTTAGTTTGTTGGGAAGATAAAACACATACCAACATTTCTTCTTTCATTACGGAAGTAATTAATAATTGGAATAGAGCATGTGGAAAGTACAGCCAAGTAGAAGAAAAATTAAAACTATCCATAACCTCCTCACACAAAACCAATTCCTACTACAATTTGAGGTATTCATCTCCAATCCCCAATCCCCAGTGTTGTTGTTGTTGTTTTCAATTCATACTCTCTATTTGGTTCATGTATTTATGGTCATATTATATACCCAGCTTTTGATACTGATATTTCTTAATATGTCATAGCATAATAATAAGTTAATATTATAGTATTATAATAAGTACTTTGTAAAGATTCTTTTGGTAAAGATCATTTTTAAAGATTATATAATATATCAACTGAAGTTTATAATTTCTCTCTTTTGGGGTCTTGTGGTTGTTTCCAGTTTTTTTGTTAACAGAAGTATGTCTTCAATAAACATATTTGCAAGTAAACATTTTTCTTCTTTTAGGATTATGTTTTTAGAAAATATCCCCAGAAGCAGACTTTCTAGGTCAAAAGGAATACCTGTTTATTACAGAGTCTTCATACATGATCAGTATATATTTTAAAATAGTTACTGGGTACACATTTTGTTTTAGGCATTATGTAAGGCATTTGTATTCACAGAACTTTCCTTAATATTCATAGCTACTATCGTGGATAGATATTTTAATTCCAATTTAACTGACAAAGCAACTAAGATACACATCATAGAGCCAGTCATGAGTACTAATTAAATGAACAAAATGATTGTCTTTTACCTCCTAATCCAGTTCTTATTCCACCAAACTACCCCTATTCCTTTAGATTGGAGGTGTTCAAGGAAGAGTGAGCTGATTATTTACCTACTCCAAAAAGTCAGTAGCATAGTTTAACTATAAGACAAATATTGACTCCCAGCAGATTTTAATGGCCTTCCTACTTCTATGTGCGAAACCTGAGGTCTTCTACCTCCCTAAAGGTACTCTTCTCTAGGTTTTCCAAATCTTATCCTCTGACCAGGAATAGTCCTGATAGAGGAAAGGAAGAATTATAATTATCTCTGGCAATAAGTAATCTGTATACTGTTTGGGGAGCTTACTCTGGAAAATCTATCTTTCCACCTGGTGTTTTTGAAACATAAACCTATTATAAGGGTGTGAAACCTACAATGATGAGAATTTTGAATATTTCAATTCAAGTCCAAGTTTGTTTTCTTTATTTCAGGTTTTTAAAGAAATCACTTCAGAGGGATATATTTGATCTATTAGGTTCATTATTTGTTATATTTTAATGTGTTTTATGTGTACATGAATCATTTTCCCACCTCTTTTTAAGTTCCTTGAAATTAAAAATTAGTTCTCATACAGAATTCCCTAGATAAAATAATTATTAAAATATGCCCACAAGATGGCATGAATTATTTATGTTATAAATTACCTTTCTCTGGACAGAAAGGCAGATAAAGTGTTGTTCCACTAGAGTCTTCAATAGACTGTTAAGATAGCAAAGACAATTATTCTTGTCATGTTTGTACTCCTAAAATAATCAGTATGCATAAATATTGAAATATCTTTTTGTAAAGAAGTATTACAGATAACATATATATTTTTTAATATTTATTTATTTGGCTGCATCAGGTCTTAGTTGTGGCACGCAGGATCTTTCGTTGCGGCGCGCGAGCTCTCAAGTTGTAGCACACGGGCTCTAGGGCATGCAGGCTCAGTAGTTGTGGCGTGTAGGCTTAGTTGTCCCACGGCATGTGGGATCTTAGTTCCCCGACCAGGGATTGAACCCACGTCCCCTGCATTGGAAGGTGGATTCTTAACCACTGGACCACCAGGGAAGCCCCTAGATAACATATATTTGTAGTAATTCATAATTTTTCTACTTCATGGGATTTTCACTGCCTTTGGACTTCTCATAGCATACATTTGGGATTTTGATAGCATCCAGACGGCCAGCTGTCATGAGTTTGCTGCATTATTTTGTTTGGGACCATTTATATGTGTTTATGATTTATTTCACAGACCAATCTGTTGAAAAGTGCTCTTGGTACTAGAACATTACAGTACAAAAACCCACCATGGTAAAAGATAATTCTGCAAACAGAATATATATTTGGATCTTTTTCTTTCAATTATAGAAATTATGTGAACCAAGAAACATGTAAGTATGGATTGATGGACCAGAGAGTCCATTGGAAATAAAATGAAATTTGAAAATTATTCATTTCTCAAGTGGGATGAGTTTATACTGGTCATTACTCTTCCATGACAGAAATAGCCACAACTTCAATTTTTAATGGCCCTGGCAGAATAG
Source organism: Physeter macrocephalus (assembly GCF_002837175.3). Taxonomy (NCBI): domain Eukaryota; kingdom Metazoa; phylum Chordata; class Mammalia; order Artiodactyla; family Physeteridae; genus Physeter; species Physeter macrocephalus. Next base: position 57,061,508 of record NC_041215.1, read on the forward strand.
ATCCCTATTCATTCCAATTTTAAAAAATTAACCAAAAATATACATTTGTTAGTGGGAAAGAAGTTTGCTCACATTTTTGTTATTAAAAGTAAAATTTGGAATGTAGGTTTTATTTTCAGTGATTTCAGAATACTGGAAAAATTACAAGAAATCACAGAAGGGCCTTCTTCATGAAGAAAAGATGAAGAAGCATAAATACTAGTAAAAAAAGACTTGCACACATGCATTAATGTATACACACTATCTCTATATTACTGTCACATTCATTCTTAGTTGTTATTGTCAGTTATCACTGATGAGTGCAGAAAAGTCAAATGAAATATTTGTTCAAACAGTAATGCTGCTTCTTCTCATCTAGTTCCTGTTCATATATACCTAATATAAGGATTCATTTAGTCACATTCATAAATGCTGGTGTTATTTTCTATGATCTTTATAAGAACTCTGAGCATATTCTCCAAATGTCACTCTAGAAATTTTAGAGAAACTCTTATACGTGTGCACCCCACCACATGGATAAGAATCTTCACAGTTCATAGTAGAAAAACAAGCAAGCAAACAGATAATTATTTTAAAATCCCAAACCAGAAACAACTGAGTATACATTTACAGTAAAAAAATATAAACACAAAATATGGTACTTCAAAGAAAACTATATAGCAGTGAAAAGGAATAAGCCACAGTTATTAACATGGGTAAATCTCAAAAGCTTACACTTACATAAAAAGCACCTTATAGCAGAATACAGTATGAATATATTCATATAAGCTTGGAAAATAGTAACACTAAACAAATGGTAAAATATAATTTAAAAATAAGAATTATTAACTCAAAGTCAGCATATTGGTTAGGGGACGTTAAAGGAATGCAATAGAAGAGTATATATAATCTTATTTTTCTAAAGTTCTGTTATGAGGACATATGAGTTTATTTTATTATAATTTATATGCATAAGTTTTACAGAATTTGTATAAGCATAACGCTTCCACAATAAGTAAAATTTAAAATTCTTGATTAAAATAAATTATAGCAAATGTTTTAGTGTAATATTGTTACTTAGAATAAATAATGTAAAAGCACATGAATCATGAGAAATTCTCCAGAAAGCTAGACATAGATGCAGAGGACGCAGGTTGAAATTCCACTTCTGCCACTAACTATAAGAGCTTTGGGCAAATTGTTCAAACTTACTAATATCAATTTTCTCATTTTTAACCTAAGAATAATTCATAGCTATTGCTTTGTGGTAGAGTTGTAGGCTCAAATGAGTTGTTGAATGTAATGGACCCATGTATAGTTCAAATTTAGAATTAAAAAAAATTTAAATATATGAAGTTTAAGTTGTAGTTATGAATTATACAGTTAACTTCTATAATATTGGAAACAATAACTATTTGCAATATGCTATGAACTTTTAGCAGTTGCATTTATTTCTAAAATTCCCAAGTGCCAAATGCAAGTTCATTAATAAGAAATGGCATTTCACCATGAGACTTCCACAATATTAATTATAAAACTAAGGGCAAAGCAAATATCCAGAATTGTAGCTAATCAATATACTTAATGGCTGTTTTGCTAAGTATCAATTTCTTGTAAACTACTTCACCAAGGGATCAATGTTCAGAATTCACTGAATTAACCAAATATTCCAATTTGTTAATGACTTGTTTTGATAAATATTAATACTTTCCCTATATGATTATATACATGAATATTATAGCATTATTTTAAGTAATGTTCAACTTACTGAAAATTAATTAAGTGCTTTAATTCCCTTGAATTCTGGCATATTCTTTTTCATAATAAATATATTTTAAATTATATAGACTATTCTTGACTATTCGAGAGGTGAACATAATATTCAATACAGTAAATAAAAATAATTTTAAAAATGTTTTTGAAAATAAGGTGAATTAGATAAATTTGGTAAATTTGACAAATTGGTTACTTACTAAATTAATATTATGGAGATTCATCTTTTGGTGAATTATCCTTCTTTATGGCAGGACAGGAACAAATTTATTATGTTTTATAGTAGGACAGAAACACCTGGAAAGGAAATCAGTATATGGGAGAGGGGAGTTATAGTCAAAGAATATTTGGAAGATTTAAGTGGATGTATATTGATTTAACACACAGGATTGGATTTTCAATCAAACTCACACAAATCAGAGATTTCAGTTAGTATCAAGCTTTACTAACAATTTTAAGGATATGGGTAATCATGGTTCCCTGGGTCCTTTCTTTTGACATTGGGCACACACATCTGGCCCAGAATAACAGATGGAGTCTCTAAGTGAGGTCTGTGGGCTTATTCACATAGCAGAGAATGTTTAAATTATGAAACATCTTCATTCTATTCTCCAGAGAGTTGATTCATTTATGTGGCATGTTTCAAAATCTTTAGATCCTCTATGTATTTGCTACAGGTAATACTTTGGCCAGAGATATCTTACAAAGGGCATTCTACAGATTAGGTATTTTCCTCCTAGGAAATCTCATTATTCTACTTACATATAGGTCCAGTGGACAGGCCTCAGGCCAGATCATTGGCTTTCTTTCCTTCAAGTAGGCATATCCCACTGGAAAGGGAGGAAATGTTTTAGGCTAGCTGCTCAACTCCTTCCTCTCAGAAATTTGGTTGAATTTAAAGACACACTTATTGCAAATTATGCAAAAGAAAAAGCAGAACACAAAAAAGGAAAAACAAAATGGATAGTCAAGGCAATTAGAAACTCAAGAAAGGTATAAGAAAGACAATGAAATCATAGTGATTCACAGCTCTTCAGAGAACAGTATTTATGTAGTCATAAAAATGTAAACAGATTTATAAGTTTAAAATTTAGCCATGATTATACAATGTAAGTGTGTAAATACATATAATTTTGGAATTGAAACAGTAGGTGAACTGAAAGGAAGAGTGTGGATAATAAAGTTTTTACCTTATAAAGTCAAAAGCTACTCTCCATATTGATAGGACAAAGAATAAAGGAACAAGTATATTATTTTAAGTTATAAAGTTAACGAATTTTGAACTAAAAGTAGTGATAAAAGTCAATTGGGAGGGTTGGTGGGGTAGGAGAGAGAAGGAAAGGTGGTGTCAGTCAGTCAAGTCCTCATAAGTTGTAACAGTATGTCAGAAGACAAATGTTACACTAAGGAAAATAGTTGTGTTTTAAATATGTAACAAATAGAATAATCTCCTTGATATACAAGGGGTATCCACAAACCAAGAAGAAAGAAGAAAATACCAACTAGATAGAGAAATGGGCTAAGAAAATGAATAGGCAGTTTATCAAAAAAAAATTAAAAATAAATAACTAAAAATGACCAAAAAATACATGATGCTCAATTTTATTCAAACGTAAAGGCTTAAAAAGTAAGTCAATGAAATAACATTTTTTAACCTATCAAGTTGGCAAAGACAAAAAATAATGACAGTCAATGTTGCAGAAGACCTAGGGAAATAGAAACTTTCCTAAATGTTGGCAGCATTATAAATTTCTGTACATTTTAAAATAAGCTTTTTATTTTAGAACAGTTTTAGATTTACAGTAAAGTTGTGATGATAGTGCAGAGTTCCTATATACCCGCACACCCAGTTTCCCCAACTTATGATATTATGGTATATTTGTTACAATTATTGAACTAATATTAGTACTTAAGGTCCAAACTTTGTTCAGATTTCCTTAGTTTTTACCTCATGTCATTTTTCTGTTCCAGCATCCCATCCAGGAGATCACATTACATTTAGTTATCATGTCTCTTTAGGCTTCTCTTGGATGTGACAGTTTCTCAGGCTTTCCTTGCTTTTGGTGGCTTTAAGAATTTTGAAGAGTACCAGTCAGGTATTTTGTAGAATGTCCCTCAAAGGGAATTTGTCTGATGTTTCTCTTATGATCAGACTGGTATTGGGAAGAAGACCACAGAGATAAAGGGCCATTTTCAACACATCATATCAAGGGTATATACTAGGAACATAGCTTGTCACTATCAATGTTGACCTGTCAACATTACTCCACTGTAAAATCACTCTTTTTCATTCCATTTCCATAATGTCCTCTTTGGAAAGAAGTCACTGTGGGCAGCTCACACTTACAATGTTAGGAGTTCCACCTCCTTGATAGAAAGTCTACATAAATTATTTGTAATTCTTTTGTATTCTTTGTATTTTTATATTCTTTAGAAGTTTTGCCTTTTTCAGAATGTCATGTACTTGGAATCATACAGTATGTATGATTTCAGATTGGCCCCTTTCACTTAGAAATATGCATTTAAGAGTTATCCATGTCTTTTTGTGGCTTGTTAACTCATTTATTTTTATCTTTTGTACCACATTTTATCCATTTACCTATTAAGAGATGTCTTGGTTGCTTCTGGTTGTGGCCAATTAAAAATCAAAGATGCTATGAACAGTCACTTGGGGGTTTTTGTCCAGACTTAAATTTGTAAGTTTTCAAATTACTTTGGTAAATGCCTAGGAACACAATTGTATCACATGGTAAGACTATGTTTAGTTTTGTAAGAAACTGCCAAATTGTCTTCCAAAATGGCTGTACCATTTTGCATTCCCTCCAGAAATGAATTAGAATTTCTGTGGCTCTACATCCTAACGAGCCAAGTTTTTTTTTGGATTTTAGCCATTCTAATAGGTGTGTAGTGTTGTATAGAGGACAATTTGGTACTGGTTCCCAAAATTTTAAATGTGAATCTCATTTGACACATCTAGGGATTTAGCCAATAAATAAGGTTGCAAGCATATATAAATACATTTATAAGTGTGCTTATAAAGCAAGTCATAGCACTCTATACTGAGTAGGATTCCATTTGCAAAACAAATATATATGCATAGGACATATTTGATGTGGCATAATAGAAATCATTACCAGTGATTTCCTTTGGAGCAGGAAATTGAGATGATTTAAGTTGGAATTGTGGTGAGGAAGGTAACAAGAAAAAGAGACCAGTTATTTATTATTTTATACCTTTCTGCAGTGTTGCCATTCAACGATAATATATTATCTTTTTTATAAAAAGATTTAAATGCTTTACATTGGCTTAAATGTACATTGGCTTAAATTTATATTGGCTTAGCTTCTAAAAATAGAAAGTTCTTACTATGATCTGAAAAATATGAATCGAGATTATTTCAAACAAAATAATTCACTTTTACATTTACAAATTAAGTTCAGTTGTGCTCAGAATTCAAATTATGATTTTAATAAAATTCATGTTAAAATAATATATGGACAATATCCTTAAAACTTATAGCATCTTTCTAGCATCTGAGTCTCTCCTACCTTTTTCCAGAACCTCCTTCCAATATGTGTAGCAATCCCCAGATTAGACCCATAATTTTTAGAGTTTGGAAAGCATTCTAAGATTGTTGGATGAATGGCTTAATCTACAGATGAGCTTAGATAAACCTGACCTAATATCTTTACAAAGAATTCAGTAAAAAGTACTTTATAGGCAACTAGATTTGGGAAATCTCTTTACAGAAACATAACAGAATGTAACCCATTAAGCAAACTTTAGACCATGTCAATCAATCATCTATGTGGCAAATTGATTTGTTCATGTATTTTTAACGAAGCTTAAATGTACAAGGATTCACTGATATCCGTTTTCAGATGAGCTCAACACATTTCATCTCCGTTTCCTGAGCTGACTCTTCTACTGAGGCTAATTATAAGAGAAACCAGCCAGAGATGAGAGGCTAGGTCTCAGAGGAAGTTAATGAGTTTCTTTTTAAAAACCTCAGCATTTCAGAAGTAAACACTAAAATAGAATAAGCATCTCAAAGTCCTGCCAGTTGCAACCAGCAGCCCTTACTGAGTTCTGGAAGTCGTTGAGACAGGTAGGGGAATCCAAATGACTCCAGGTAGAACCCGCACACTGATTCCAATACAGCCTGCTCTGTATATGCTGCAGTGCTCATAAAAAGCGGGACTTTCTAAGTGAAAGCAATGTTAAAATTTTTAAAAATAATGAATAAATTAATACACTTACATATATAACAGGACTCAGAATGAAACCAGCCCTTTGGCACCTTGATTTAGACTTCCAGCCTCCAGAACTGTGAGAAAATAAATTCCTATTGTTTAAATCCTCCAGTCTGTGGTATTTTGTTATGGCAACCTTGGCAAACGAATACATTCACACAATGTTCAGGGTCCTTAGGAAGAATTCTAGCTGAGGGTCAGAGGGCAGAATGTATTTACTTGTAAATGCCTAAGAATAAAATGTATTTTAGAAGAGGATTTTCAAGACAGTACAAGTGATAAGAAAGCAAGACTGACTAGTTACCCTGGACCCTCTTGAAGGATAAAGGAAGCAACTCATTGTGTGGGGTGGGGCATGAGGGCAGAGGCATCTCAGCGTGCAGACCCTTTTGTGCTGGGCATGCACCCTCATGCTAATGATAGCCATACAAAAAGAAGGCTAAACCCAGTCCCCATCGACGAAGAATGCCAGAGCCAATAACAGTTAGTTCCAAAAAACACAAGTGTATAAATCACTCAGCCAAGGCCCCTTATCATGATACTTTCTAATTATAATTTCCAACATGAAAGCTCCACATAATTTCAATGTCTAAGGTTTGAAACTCACAGAAAGTATCTGAGAAATAAGTAGCATGTTTTCTCATCCAGCCTATTCCTAAGCAGCTTATAGTTTTGGTATCTGACATTTTCAAGCTCAAAGCTAAAACCAGATCAAAATTTTCATTGTATGAAATGACCTCAGTCATCACATAATCCTGGTCGATTTTAAGTATATCAATCCCCTTTGAATTTTTTTTCTTCCAAATACTAGAATTGTCTATCAAATTAAACTGAGAGGGGAACAAATTACTTAGAAATGACACTATAGGTAGAAAGGTTAAAGTAGAAGCCATACACGGGTTAACCCGTGAAGGAGGAGTAAATAGCCGGATCCAGTCAACTGCCAGAGAATGTAGGCATTAAAGACTACTTGCCAATTTATCTCAGTCCATTTCCAATGGAGGCCATGTCCTCCAGCTGCAACACAAAATGCCTACAAATCTTGACCAGTTTCAAAGATCTTGATTGAGTTCAAAGTAGGGAATAAGTGATGGAACCAGAGACACATAGCTGTAAATTACTTTTGGAATAATAAAATGTTTTACCTTAGCTAAGGCACTTCTGTACTACCATAAGGAATGTGAATTACTTCTGGCATATCCAGTGCCAGAGTAACCACAGATTAGAACCAGTAAGCATCATTAGCTACTTGTGTGACATTGGGAAAGTTGTGGTTGTGGTTGTGGCGTGAATGGGGAAATGACTTAGGAATCTTTGCCTGCCTGGGTGATACCTGCCTGACTTTTCAGGAAATCTAAATTTACTGAGCACTTACTACACTAAGGCCTGTATTAAGCACTTTACTTACATTTTCTGACTTATTCATTGGATAAGAAAATGTAGTTTTCCCAAGTTGCTCAGAAAATTAGATAATTTGCCCAGAGTGACTCATCTGGAAAGGAGTGGACCCAGGAAATGCACCCAGGTCCATCTGTTCCAAATCATTCTGTCTTCAGTATTTTGCTCTATATAGCTTTGTCTTTCTACTGTGATCATTCAACTTTTTAAAAAATGCTCTACTTTCCAGCATTTTTAAGAGCACACATTCTAAATTACATACATTCTGACCAGCATATCCTAAGTAGATGTGGCATACCTAGATTCAAGCACATTTGTTTATTCTAATTCACTCATTTTTATGGTTAGGTTTCAGTCACTTATTTGGGGGACAAATAGCTTAGATAATGAAAAGGAATAGTTACCTCCCCCAACAATGAAAAGTGTCTTCATTCAAGTAATATATGACTTTGTATAATCTAAATATTAATGGAAAAATGGCTTAGTCTGGATTCATCCAGAGTAAGACCTGAGATGAGGATTGAAGCGCAAATCAGATTTAGAGAACGAACTTATGGTTTCCACGGGGAGGGGTGGGGGGGTGTAGATTGGGAATTTGGGATTGACATATACACACTGCTATATTTAAAATAGATAACCAACTAGGACCTACTGCATAGCACAGGGAACTCTGCTCAATACTCTGTAATAACCTAAATGGGAAAAAATTTTGAAAAAGAATACATACATGTATAGGTATATCTGAATCACTTTGCTGTACACCTGAAACTAACACAACATTGTTAATCAACTATACTCCAATATAAAATAAAAAATTTTTTAAATGTTCACTTATCAGGGAAAAAAAAAAGAAAAATTCAAGTAATTTTTCAAGGGCAAGTAATTTGGAAGTTATGGGAAATACCATAAGGGAGTGAGGAATTGATACCTGGAAAGGAAGAGGCCAATAATGGGTAAGGTATTAACCAACCCATCTACCTTGGTGAGTGAATGGAGTTTAATCCTGCAGGGAAATGCTGTAAAACCCACACCTCAATTAATCTCTACTGAGGGACAATGGAGCTGAAGTATTTATACACCAACTCCTGAGAGTCGTGGGTGGGGGGCTTCTTCTGGGGGAATGAATTCCCTGATAACTCCTGCCTGCCCTGTGTCTGCATGTGAGTGAGTGCCTTCTGCATTTCCTGGAGAGGGTGCCCTCAGGCACAGAGATGCAGATATTGGCAGTTGGAAGTTAGTTGGATGTTCTGAAGGATATGTGCAGGGCAAGGAAAACTTCTGCTACCAAAGGAAATTATTATTTTTTTAATGTGCTAATTTCAGAAGCTTATGTTTGACTGTCAGATCATAACTGTGAAAATAGTAATCAGCTGAAATTTAGAAGGTTAAATAAAAAAGAAACTTTGCATTTCTGAGGTGGGCAAAGTTAGACAGAGAGATTGGGTACTTGAATTCTGGAGAAGTCCCATGGCTTTGTCAAGAAGAGACTAGTTTTCTTGTTTGGTAGAGCCCCTCTCCCTACATCTCACTGCTTTCTGGAAGAAGAAAAGAAAGAAAAAAGAAAGAAAGCAGTGATATGTAAGGAGGAGGAGGGCTGTTTGCAAAGGAAAACCAGGGAAAATTAATCTCTTTTTGACAAAACCAAGGACTTGCTACAAAATTTAAATACTGAATCCCTACACAAATACAAAAAGTCAGATGATTGAGTCTTAAGAGTTACCAGAAAGAGAGAGAAGAGAGAGAGAAAAATCAATGATAAAATTCTTGGGATTTTTTGTATGTGGGCTGTCAGAACGCCAGACACACTGGTCAAGATGTCCACTGGCTAGTGGAACTGGGGCAGAAAAAATAAAAATAAAAGAAAAAGTACACGAGAAAAAGTAAAATATTAACTGTATTGCCAGCAGATAGACAGGATAGCTTAGAAGAGTGGAAGTTTATTTACCTTAACTGAAGAGAGAAGTGGCCAAAGAGAACGGAGTCGAGCACAGGTGCAGGGTAGCTGAAAAGGAAACTGATTGCCTTGCTCATCACTTTGCCTGCAGCTCTTTCTCATCTCCAACCACTTGGCCTTCCTTGTTCTGGATCAAATATGTTAACCAGCTTCTATCTCAGGGCATTTGCCCTTGCTGTTTCCACTGCCTGGATCTCTCTTCCCCTAGATATCCCCAGTGCTGGTTTCCTCACCTCCTGCAGATCTTTGCTCAGATGGTAGCTTCTCTGAGGGCCTTGCTTGACTACCTTATTTGACACTGTATCCTTCTGGCATCCCCTGTCCCTCATCCCTACCTTATTTCCTCCACAGCACTTTGTACCTTCTAATATATAATATAATATAATATAACATAACATAATGTAATATAATAATAACTTATCTTTAAGCATCTGTCCCTCCCCATGATTGAAGGCTCCAGGGATGTTTGGCCCTGTGTTCAATGCTGTATCCCCAACACCAAGCACATTGCCTGACGTAGAGCAGGCCCTTGGTAAATACTTGCTAAATGAATGTTCTCATCAGCAAGTATTTGATTGTGAGCTTCTGAGCAGTAGGGTGTTCTTAGTGGGGAGGAACTTGGACCTAAATAAGATTTAGTACATAAAATGCATGCAACAGATTTTAGGTCTTGGAGCAGACAAACTTGGATTTGAACCATACATGGCCTAAGGCAGAACAACCAGTCTCTGAGCCTCTGTTTCCTCTTGTGTGAAATGTTTAAACACCCTCACTTTATAAGTTACTATTAGGATTAATGAGGTAACAAATGCAGTATCAATAGTGGTCTGCTTCAAATTCAAAAATTAGAGGTCATTAGTACAATTAATATTAATAATGAATCTGGCTAAGAATCATTTGCTGATGTCATTATTTTGGTTCTTCCCAAACAATCCCTTTTGTTGGTTTTTGAAGTCCTGAGTTATAGAGTTTGTTGATTCTGGAAAGGCTTATGGTGCCAATCATTGGGAAGGTTCCTTCTAGCAGCCAACCGGAGACTATTATATAATAAGCACCATAATAAAGTCTTTAGACAAAGGATCCCTGAGCGGGACCTGTCTCCTGTGCATGTTTTTGAATGTTCACAAGGTGTGGTGCTGGCAAAGCTTACAATTTCAGATCAGTTTTGATCTGCCTTGCCATGTAACCACTCTACTCCTTACCCTGCACTGAGTAAGGGTGACTTATCCTCTCTCACCTAGAGGACTGCAGATCTATCCACCAGATGAAAGCTGTCTTCCTGCAAGCTAGCAGACAGCTTTCTTGCACTCTCTGAAGTGGAGGTCACTCACTTAGAGCTGCCAAATCCTTGGACTGCAGAGTCCCTGTTTTGGTTTCCAAGTCCTGCTTGACTACCGTGAACAAATACCTGGCTTATTATCAAGAACATCCTTAGTTAGGTAAATAGTTGACAATGTCAGTAGAAATTTTAAAAATATGTTTGCTGGTTTAAAAAAGAAAAGGAAAAGAAAATCCTGCCTTTGGAAACAAAATGACAGTTTCACTGGTCCTGTGTTACTTAGGCAGCCTAGGACCCTGTGTGCCACTGTACTGAAATTGCCCTTCTGCAAAATTGGCACTGGCAGCCAGCAGTCAAATTTGAAATGTTTTGGGCAATAGAGGTGCTTTGGAATCTCTCCCACATACCAGTACATCTCTTGATCTTGAGAAAACATTTCCTGATATTCAGGAACTTTTCCATTGTTTCTGGCAACGTCCCCCAAAGGACACATAAGGCTTTCCTCGACCTCTTGATGCCAAAAGAACCTTCCCATACTAACTGCTGGCTGGTCAGAAGTAAGCTGGTCAGAATTCACTGGGGACTAAGATTTGAACACTTGTTCCATAGTCTTTTTTGCATTTTTAAAATTTTAGAGGTGAAGAAAGGGCCTGAGAATTTTGCTGCATTGAGTGAAAGTTTTGTGCAGGGAGTTCTTTTCTGCTCTGTCGTCATAGCGATGTCATCAACAATATTGTGTCTAATGCATTTTGAGAGAGGCGCTGCTACTAAAAGAGTTAAATTATATGTGAATCCAGAGTAATTTGTGTAACCTGTGGTACTTACCTTTCTCCTGTCAGCCAACTTATTCTTCTTACTTAAAGTTAAGCATTCTTGAAGACACACAAGTGGTGTGATCTGATACACTATTATCCGACTCGGCAGCTCTGAACAAGTCATTTTCCCCACAGTATGTTCTTGAACATTAACTCTAAGAGATGCCCCATAGAAAGGAAGGTTTTCTAAGACCAAGTGACTTTAGAAATTCTGTATCATCTAACCCTTTTTTGTTGACTTGCCATATATATCAGCACATTAAATGACCTGAAAAGGGCCACTAAAAAGAAATCTGTTTCACTTGGCTTATTCTAACATTTGCCAAATTTTTTTGACCACAATTCTCTTTTTCTTTTGTTAAATCTAGTAACATTCTACTAGCAAGTATTTCAGGAAACTCAGCTTGGGTGACACTGTCCTAAATACAGTAAATATAACTAAATGTTGTTCTGAGGTTAGAGTTCTCAAAACTGCAGCCTTTGAGGTTTTGGTAACCCCCCAAATTGAATTGTTTTAAACAGGGATCTGCAAACCTTTTCTGTAAAGGGACATTCAGGAAATATTTTAGACTTTGTGTGACTTATAGCCTCTGTCAAAACTGTTCAGCTCTGGTTGAGTGTCAAGTTAGCTGCAGACAATTTCTAAACAAATGGGCATAGCTGTATTCCAATAAAACTTTATTTACGAAAGCAGGTGGCAACCTCAATCTGGGCCAGTTTGGGCTGCAGTTCGCAAACCCCTGTTTTAGAGTGTGGCAACCACCTCTCATTCACAATTCAGTTATCTGATACCTTGACAGTACATGTAAGATAGAAAAGTTTATGGTGATTTTGTTCTACAGCCAAACTTGGTCTACTTTAACATTCAGGAGACTGGAAAGTGATCTTAGTTTACTCAGATCAGTATCTAAAATCCTTCTCGTGGTCCAGAAAAAGTCCAGAATTTGTCTGCTCTTTGCAACTGAGAGAACGAGGTATAAGATAAGTACCCTGCTGCCTTTAAAGCCATTTGATATTTTGCTTTAATTCTCTTCAAATGGCTAACCAGCAATTTCCTGGTAAAAAGGTAGGAGATTTACCAGTAGGACTCTAAGCTTCCTTTTGGAGCTTAAGTAAAACAGGGAGGTGTTTAGGAAAGGAAATCTGCAATAAGTACTAGAAAATACCAAACCTGTGGTTATTTTAAGTCAAACCCTACTGCAGAATCAACAGTGTCCATTATGCACAAGGGACCACCCACCCAAGGAGCATCCAAAGATAATAATCTATGAGCAAGGAGACCACAAAAATGCGGATGCTGAATTTCTGGCAGGACCTTGTTGTTCATGTTTAAAGAAGTGATTGTCCCTTAGATACCAACTACTTTACTAGCTTTATGCTTGGCAAGGTTTCTGTTTATTAATGCTTTACCTTTGTGGGACTCTGTTTTTAACCTTGTCCGGTGAAAGCTTTTTGATCTTCTGCAGAAAAGTGTTGAAAGGTGGGTAGAGCTTTATAAAAAGCCTCTAGACTAACAAAATGATTGAATTTTAGTACTGGGAGCAACCTAAAAATACCTAATCTACTAACATTAAAAAGATCGACTCTTTAGGCATGTTGCCCAGGATTCCAAACAAGCAGTGACTAGGTGTGAGGACTGGGTTTCCTGAGTCATTCTCAAGGCTGTTCAGAGGACAGAGCTCTCAAACTGCTGTCCTAGATCTTGTGAAGTTTCTATCATTGGGTCCCTGGATAGGCTTCTGTTCTCAGCATAGATGATGTGCACATATCCCAGGGTGGGGAATATCGTAGGCTGCAAGCACATTTGTTTCTACTCTGTTGTAAATTGTGTGCATACTTTGAAAATAGTTAAGGCTTAGATACTAAGATACATGCATTCTCAAGTAGCAAGGGCATTTTGGCTAAACCTAAACTGGGAAAGAAAGTCTGGCTATGCCTGCAAAACTGATGATCTGTAAACCTCCAGCATGAACTGATGTACACAGCGGGGAAAGGTGCCCTTGGGAGTAAGTTTTGAGTGCAGGTCCCTGGGGTAGAAGCAGGAAACGGAGAGGTTTGTATTTGTCTCCTATTTGGATCACAGAGACTAATGTTTGAGCTTTCCACAGGCAGAGGCCAAGAGGAACCTTTTCACCAAAGACTTTATGAAGCTTGGACCTTCAAACAGTCCTAACTGGGGGTCCAGAACTGGGGAGAATGGCTTTCTTTCATTTCACTTTCAGCACTATGAAAGTTCAAGGGAAGCCGGTGCAATTTGGCATCCTGATGGTTTTATAGGCCTCAGTGGCCCAAGGAGATGGCATGCAGGCAGGAAAAATGTTTTTCATGGAGTGGTTGGCACGTTTGAAATGGCCACTCAAGTAAGCTTGAGGCGGCAAGCATCTAAGGTGTGTGGATTTGTCCCTGTGACCTTGTGGGAGATAACCTGGGGACAGAGCATGAGGAGATTGGGAGGGGGAGGGCTCTAAGGCCAGCCCCAGTTATACACATGGGGTGATGAGCCAGCAACACTGAACATTCATATCAGTGGGTCCCCATTTTTAGCCATAGGCTGTAGAGGTCTGGGAAGGTTTTGGTTATACTTGGCAATATGAAGATTTAAATTCCCCATAGGAATTTTAAAGCACTTTTCCCAAATAAAAGAGAAACTTCAACTTTCTGCAAGTCATGATTCATATACTGTTGTTAAGCAACCACCAAAAAACCCACAGAACTAAAACTTAAATATCTTCATGTGATCAGTCTCAGGGAGGTATGTTTTGTCTGTTCTTGTGTGTTTAAGTATAGCAAATATCCTGTGGTTAATGTTCCCCTCCTTATTTACATTCTAAGTCCTTTATTTCTCCCCCAAAAGATTTTGTTTTAAAAGCAACACTGTCTGTATGTGAGAAATGTATTAAAATATGGAGAAATATTGTCTTGTTCAACCAATGCAAGAATGGAAAGTTCCCCAACTTCAGCAGTTCAGAACAACATTCACTCTAACTAGTTTATGCAAATAAAGGGTATTGTGTTTTTTCCTTCTAATCGCAAATGACATTACATTGTTCTTAATTCATTAGATTTTTACAATTGCATGTATGTAAATGCTATTTGTTCACACATGTAATAGATACATATTCAAAATTTCAAGCAAAAGTGATACCACTAAAGAGACTTATAATTGTATACACATGTAGAAGCTATGTGTGTAACAAAATATTAGTTTAATGTTAATGGGAAAATTTAATCAAATATGTTGTTGGTATAAACTAAAGATTAATTAAAAATGAAAAAAATTGCAAATGGCAGAGTCTTTTTGTAAGGTTAAACTTTGAAATGGACCTTCTGTTAAATGCTCAGGAGAATTTCTTTCTTTTTTTTTTTTTTTTTTTGTGGGACGCGGGCCTCCCTCTGTCGTGGCCTCTCCCGCTGCGGAGCACAGGCTCCGGACGCGCAGGCTCAGCGGCCATGGCTCACGGGCCCAGCCGCTCCGTGGCATGTGGGATCTTCCTGGACCGGGGCACGAACCCGTGTCCCCTGCATCAGCAGGCAGACTCTCAACCACTGCGCCACCAGGGAAGCCCCCATGAGGTGTTTTGTGCATCCCTGCTTTTCCCCTCCAGCTCAGCAGCCCCCCCCACCTACTTGGAATATGGTTCTTCCTCCAAATCTTCATGACACCCTTTGATCCACTTACAGGTTATTATACCATCCTTGACCTGCCCTCCCAGATGGAGTATCTTTCCACATAACTCTCTTTCCATTTTTACCTCTACTACTCATGCTTGTGACAAGTGCACATCCTGCCCTCAGTGACGTGCCAGGCTCCTGGAGCTGCGTGTGATCGGGAGGCTGACTGCGTGTCTGTCACAGGTCTGGGTGATCCGTCCCTGATGGCAGCCTTCCAGCAGCTGGGATGCACGTTCACATCTGAAGATCAGTTTTTCAGGTGGAAGGCCTGGGTGTGCCTGCCATGCTGCCCCAGTTCTCACGCTCACAGAAACCTGAGCTTGCCTGGGCCATCAACCCCGACAGTCATGAGAATGTCACACATTCCAAGGCCTGTCATCTTTCCCTGGCTTTGGATTATGCAGTTGCTGCTAAGACTGTCCTCAGCCCTTCACTCAAGCCAACCCAGTGCTACTCAAGGTCCTTTGAACAGCTGCATGGATCTCCAGCTCCCCGCTTTCAGTCATAGTGTCACTCCAGGTGAAATGTTCTCCCAGTCTTCTACAGACTCACCCACATTCCATCCTTCCTTGAAACCCCAGTTCCAGTTTTACTTCCTTTGTAAGTCCTTTCCCATGCATGCCACCACAGAGGTCTCACCTTCCTGGAACCTCACGGAACTTGCTGTCTGTCTCATGTGGAATTCTCTACCTTCTCATTTTATTTGATAATTTATTTTCCACTCTTGCCCTTTCATTTGGCTTTTCTGGTGGTTATGGTTTATTTTCACAGCTAAGTTGTAAAAGAGTTGGGTTTGTGTTTTACCGTTTGGGGTTTGGAAAGTGCCTTAAGATCTCATTCTGTTGCTCAGAGCATTCAGTTATGATTTGGGACACAGAGTAGGTGGTCAGTGAATATAAGTTGCTGGCAGCCACCGTGTTTCACACCACTCAGCTGGAAGAGAAAAACTCCAGATGTTTCATTTGTACATTTTTCCTGATTTCTTAGAATTAACTGCTACTTAAATATCAAGTGATACAAACGAACAAAGTCATCTGATCATAATCCAATAATGAATTCTTCCAGCAAACAGTGTGCCAAGTACTGTGTTGTTACTGACCTGCAGAGTATCGGTGAAGGGTCCTAATAGATTTGACTTCTCAGTTTTCACTTTTTTTTTTTAAGTTTGTTTTTATTTTTTTTTTGGCTATGCTGCACAGCATGTGGGATCTTAGTTCCCCAACCAGGGATCAAACCCATGCCCCCTGCAGTGGAAGCGCAGAGTCCTAACCACTGGACAACCAGGGAATTCCCCAGTTTTCACTTCTTTTCATCATGGGCCAGTTGCTTAACTTTGTTAAACCTCAGCTTCTCTCTCTCTTTCAATTTGTGTTTGTGTGTTTGTGTATACATAAATTATGTATAACGGTGTACGTAGATATCATTCCCTTCAACTGGGCTTCTAAGTATAATCGTTCTTGACAACATAGCCAGAACTCTATCAATACTTTTTTCTTCCCTTCCTATTAAAACAGATTGGGCTGAGCAACATAATATGAAATTTAGATGAATCTTATTATTTTATTTAAACAGTTCTACAAAAAGGATGTTTTGTGTTTGTGTTTCAGAAATCCCCCTTGTATGATTCTTGTTGGAAGGCTAGGCTAGGCCTCTCCCGGAGGGAGCCGGGAAGATCAGATGTTTCTTCTCCCAGAACTCCAGAAGCTGGCCTGAGGCGTGTGATCTAAAGTGTAACCAATCAGAGGCCTCTGGCAGCTTCTACGCCAAAGAAGCAGGGACAGGTGGATGGTTTACTGTAGTGGCAGCATCTAGCAACCGGTGCTCAGGGGTCTAGCCCGGACAGGGCTCTAACCAGGCAATCCCCTTGGCTCGGTGTGTGTCCTCACACACCCAGTCTCCCTTGCTCTCTTTTGGTTCCCAAACATGGGACTCCAGAGCCTCAGCTGATTCTGTGAGCTACCTTCTTTCCATTAAATCAATTTCTGGCCCAGTTCCTGAATTTGGTGTGTGTTTGACAGGCCCAGTAGATATTAATACTTCAATAAAGGATCTGATGTTCACAGATGTAGATTCCTCAACATCCTATTATCAGGTATATGTCTAAGCTAGAATTTAAATTCCAGTTTACTGGCTTCAAAACAATTTTTTTAAACTTATAATACAACGTATTTTAAAAACATGTTTTTATTTTATTAATATTGTCAAATTTGTGAGCCACTCATTAATATGCTGAGTGGAAGGAGAACAGTATCTGTGTTCTACAGCCAAAATCCAACCACCACATTCTTTGTTACCTCTCCGTAAACTGAATTGACTGCTTTTGGGGCATATGTCAATGTGATTTCTTTTTTGCCGGTAGAAAAAAAATCATTCTCTTAGCTTTTCCCCCAGATGACCTTGGAGATGTTGCATGTTATTCTCTAGCAGCCACAAATCTTTCTGCAAGATAATAACAATGTTTCACGGTGGAGATCCTCTGTTGGGCAGGCCTACCTTGACATTTTGACA
The DNA here is from genome assembly GCF_002837175.3 of Physeter macrocephalus. Classification (NCBI taxonomy): domain Eukaryota; kingdom Metazoa; phylum Chordata; class Mammalia; order Artiodactyla; family Physeteridae; genus Physeter; species Physeter macrocephalus. Next base: position 57,079,139 of record NC_041215.1, read on the forward strand.
CTAACCTTTGTCAGATGGCTTTTTTTACCCATTCAGAAAATTTCATTAGTATCAGAAAAAAAGGAAATTGCCTTAAAATGTATTTGATCGAAAAACTGTGCTGTGTGTGTTTTTCTTTTTGTGTAAGAGTTTATGTGGGTGTTTCTGGCCTAAACATTTTTGACATTCTGATAACCTGCAGGATTGGAAACGCTGCTTCTGAAAGAAATGCATTGTGGAATGCCAAGAATGCCCTATTCAGGTCTTAAGTAGCACCATCTGTGTGTCTCTTAAAAATGTGGGCGCCTTGAAAAGCTTTGTCCCTGAGAGAAAACTTGGCTTCCCACATGCTGCCTAACAGTGGTGATGCTGCGTGAGACGTTTTCCCTCATGCCTTCCGATGTGAACCTTTGAGGGAGAAGGCAAGTTCCTCCTCGTAGCTGAAATCTTGGGAATGCCGGATAAAGAAGGCAAAATCCCAGCTGTCAAAGCAAGATTTCCAAATTAAAGTGGACAGGGTCCTTCTTCGTTTGCATATAAATAGGTCCAAATAATCACCAACAGGCAGGAAGACTGCCTACATGGCCACTGATGAGAATTTTTTTTTTAAATCTATCTCTCATCTTCTTTAGTCCTTTAGAATCTGATGAGGGTCAGAGGAGACTAGAGGGAAACGTTGAATGTTATTCTAGGAATTGTCCCAAATCTTCCAAGGATGCTGCTACTACTGCATTACTCAAAATAGTTTTCATTTGTAATTTAAGACTTTTCAAAAATAAATATATATTTCAACCAATCATATGTCAGACCCAAATCTCCCAAAGGAATAAATTTAAAATTTATTTTAAAATAACATATGCATAGATATGAATAAAATTTAATTATAATTAATGCTCCTTTTTCTATTTCTGCCTTGAAAATACAATTCCTTATTAAAATAGTTTAGCAGCCCCTAAAGATCACAGATAATGTATGATATTTATTGTACTGATTCCTGCTTTTTAATTTGAAAATTTGTAGGTATTCCCAGAGCATATTTAATACCACCAACTTTCCTGAATGTAAATTCAGTAAACAGAATCTAACCATCCTGAATGAAGAAAGCAAGTCAGTTCCAACTTCTGACAATAAGATCCTTGGTAGAATTTACAAGATTATAAATCTCGGTTTTGTTATTAAGACATAAAAAATTCTCTCCTTTTGTCTGTGTTTTGGATTAGAAACACTTGTGATTCTTCCTTGATTAATCCCAAGAGCTTCAGGTCTCTCTGTTTGCACGCTGGGTTGGAACCCCTCAGTGAGGGCTGCTCTCTCAGAGTTGGCCCGCCCTCCCAATTAGAGCCCCACGCTTCCCCAGGCACATGGTGTCTGTATTGTTCATGTCTTCTGAAGCGTTGCACAGAATTTAGGGGGGTACTTAGCACACAGCAGGTGCGCCATGTTGCCAATGACCAGCATTTACACACTTCCCACGCTGACTGGCAAATGGAGAGTTGTCATATAGCCTCATTTTGCTCTTCTTGCTCAGTCTGGACATTTGTTTGACCTATCAACCTTGAATTTTCACTCCTTACATCTCTATCAACAGATTTCCTAGATTATACGCTTTGTCCTTTGGGGCAAGGCGCTAAGAATTACTCTAGACCTCAGTCTTCTTGCCTAGAAAAGGAGGGATTTTACAGAATGATATCTCAGCATTCTCTCAGGTGAAAATTCTAGGATTTCATGATATTCAATGGCCTACCAGGTATCTATCTCAACCCGGATGTCCTGGCATATTTAATTTATCAAGTCCAAATGCCTTTTCCCTTCAACATCTCATTCTTGTCCTTATTTCCTTTGATGGAATTGAAAGCTTTTCCCTCTTCTCTCTGTGCTCATATCCAATCAGATGTGTGGCCCTCCAGCTTCTAACTGCACTCTTTCCAGTTATATACACTTCCTTTCTGCTAACACTGAGACTGTCTGATTCAAGACATTAGGACTTCTTTTAATAGATTATTAATTTTTCTCTTTACAGTTTCTTTCCCATGCAAGCCTACCATACACATTGCTGCTGGACCACATCTCCAAATGATTGCATCATGTCCTCCTGTGGGATTCTATTATCTACCTAATTAAGTTGATAAATATTTGTATATGCTTTGTAACAACATCCCAAACTACCTTTCCAGGTATTTGCCTCCTCTTCCCAATACGTTTCCTATGCTCCAGGCAAATAATACCTCACCAAATTTCCTTAGTCCAGGCCTTTACGTACGCCATTTACTCCAACTGAAGCTTTCTGTCATCTCTGCCTCTCAAATCATGTCTATCCTATAACTGTATCTCAATTGACACCTTTTCTGTAAAAAATTTTGATCTTATAATCAAATGTGACCATGATTTCTATTAAATTGCCACGATATTTTATCCTATTATTATCTTCATTGTGGGTATTGATGTACTTATCTCTCTTAAAAGCTTTTAAACACCCTAAGTCTTGTAATTGTGTTGTATTCATCTTGCTATTCTTTGGGAATTCTTTCTTAGTAACATGTTCATAGAAATTCAGGATGGATTTGTTGAAGGAACTTGAAGTTAAGTTTAATGGGTGGTCTGAATGATTATTTGGTTGCAAACTATAGAAACTCACTTAAAATATCTCAGGCAAAGAAGAACTTTCTGAAAAGGAATGTGTCATAGTTCCCAACGGCAGACAGATTTCTCTGATTGCAATAGTGTGTATGTTTCATTACTGCCTCTTTTTTTTCTCTCTCTGTCTCTTTCCAGACTATCAGCTTCTCTGTGCCCAGGATAACAGAGCCCGAGTGATGGCCTCCTTGCTCAGACCTCCAGCAGAGATTAGCTAGAGTCTCTGAGTCCCAAACCAGATTCTCAGGAAGAAACTTAATTAGTTCCTCCGTTCAGGTGTATAACCCTGACCCACTAAACTTTGAGTAGGGCAGATAGTCTTAGCCAGCCACCCTCTCATTAAGGGCACTTGAAGCAAACTCTGAAAAGGGGGCAAAGACAGGGCAGTGGATCAATGTCAGGTATCAGAGAAAGGGCCACAGGCTGGCACACACCCTAAGAAGAAGCAGTCTAGTGTTAGGGAATCTAAATTTGACTCTGTACGTATACAGGCTTTCATAATTATTCTAAATTTCCTGTGAACCTGCAAAAAGACTACAGAGCCTTTATCTTCCATGTGACTGCCTGGACCTTTCTTTTTTTTTTTTTTTTTTTTTTTTTTTTTTTGCAGTACGCGGGCCTCTCCCTGCTGTGGCCTCTCCCG
>NC_041215.1:57082441-57088549 GCF_002837175.3 Physeter macrocephalus
TTTTTTTTTTTTTGCAGTACGCGGGCCTCTCACTGCTGTGGCCTCTCCCGTTGCGGAGCACAGGCTCCGGACGCGCAGGCTCAGCGGCCATGGCTCACGGGCCCAGCCGCTCCGCGGCATGTGGGATCCTCCCAGACCGGGGCACGAACCCATATCCCCTGCATCGGCAGGTGGACTCTCAACCACCGCGCCACCAGGGAAGCCCTGGACCTTTCTTTTTTATTCTGCGTGGAACATTGCATCATTTTACCCAGTCATTTGCTGTATTTAAGTCTTATGAGAAAGGTATGACTCCAAAAGAGTTATAGGTGTGGCTGTTTGTACATGGTACTGTCTGAAATCAAGCAGATAAACAGCCAATTAAGTTTTAGCGGGAATTGTACTACGGAAAGAGCCACCAACCTGGATTTTAATAGACTGTGAGGTTAAAACCAGATTTGCTGTCCCAACCTTCTACAGAAGGAAGCCGGTTGAGAAAGTTACACAGCCCCACAAAAGGCACATTTCCAACACTGTCTTCATATGTGGACCAGTATCATCTGAGAAAGAATGACCCTTTCAGAGAGTGGAGCCAAGACCCCAGGGAGCAGACCCAAGGCTTAATCAAGGAACATTCCCTTTGCCCAGGAAGATGACACTTGCAAAGTCTGACCAGCAATATTTCAGAATTGCTAGAGTCCAGTGACTGCTGTGTGTCTCTCATCTTCCCCTTTCTTAATGGGGCTATTTTTTGTGGTTATCTCATCCCTTATTCAACTGTCACGTATGTGTCACAGGGGATGCAGGGTACTTGTTTTAACTGCATAGTCTCTGGATCAAAAGGATCCCCACCTTGCCCTGATATAGGTAATATCATAAAATTTCAGACAATGAACCTGTAGCTATGATTGGATTGGAGTGGACATTATAGTCTCTTTCTTGGAGTGAGGGAGAGTATATTTTATTCAAGGAAGGGACAGAAACAAAAATTTGTGACTAAAGGGTAGAGTAAGTCATGTAACATAAGTCCTGTAAGAAAAATTATATTGTTCCTCATTATTGGCTGCCACTCCACGTAAGAAGATAATTTCTCTCCATGTCTGGCTGTCAGGCTTGGCTATGTGATTTGTTTAAGTCAATGAAATGAATCATTATTTATGATCAACATAATTCACTGCTGCGCAGAAGCTTGAAGTGTTATCTCATGGGTCTACCATTGGTCCTTTTTCTCTGGCACCAAACTGTATGTCCTGGATAGGAGCTTCTCCTTCATTTTTGGGTCCCGAAAGACATCATGGAGCATAACCATTGTCAATCTGTGTATGACTAGTAATATGAGTGAGAAGTAAACATTAGGTGCAGTAAGCTTGGAGATTTGGGAATTTTTGTTACCACAGCATAAAAGTTTCAGAGTGCAACCTGGCTCATGAAGCAGTTTATAAAACAGTTTTCAAATGTGAAATCTCTTCTAGATTTGCCACTTTGAGTGCTCAAGCTCTAAAAATCCTAAGAGATGAAATTAAAAACGTCACTCGGTAGTTTTCAATTTCTTTTATTCCTTCTTCTTTCCTTCTTTGTTGCTTCCTTTCTCCCCTCCTTCCATCCTTCTTTTTTCAAGCAGTGGTACCATTAAAAAAAAATCTCATTAAGAGGATCAATATATAAATATCTAAAGTTGAACTATTCTGGAAGTAAAGGAAGAGAGTGGGGGAAGTGAGGGCTGAACCTTTCTCCCTGGCTTCCTCACGGACCCCTCCCCACACTTGATATGCTTGAGGAGCACCCTATTAGGTCCCTTCAGGGTAGAGTGTAAAAGAGGTTTAAGGTCCAAAGAAGGAAAGTAATGCACACACAGCCTCACAACCTTTTTGTGAGCCCCATGGGAGGCCATGAAGTGTAGTGGACTTAGGAAGGAGACAGACGTGGGTTTAAATCTTTGCTCTGCTACTGATTAAATGTGACCATGGGCCACCTCCTCAATCTTTCCAAGTCTCTGTTTTTTCATCTATAAAAAGGGGACACTCAAACCTGCTTCATACAGCTGTTGAGAGGCTTCAATGTAGCATTGTGCTTGCATAAAAGGTATTATTATTTGCTCCCTGTTCTTTTTTTTTTTTTTTTTTTTTTTGCTGTACGCGGGCCTCTCACTGTTGTGGCCTCTCCAGTTGCAGAGCACAGGCTCCGGGTGCGCAGGCTCAGTGGCCATGGTTCACGGGCCCAGCCGCTCTGCGGCATGTGGGATCTTCCTGGACCGGGGCACGAACCGGTGTCCCCTGCATTGGCAGGCGGACTCTCAACCACTGCGCCACCAGGGAAGCCCTGCTCCCTACTCTTGATCCTCTTTTTTTTTTTTCCAACACACAATGCTTCACTAGAATCTTGGAAACTTTATCAAAAAATACATTTGAGGTAGCTAATTCCTCATCTTTATTTCACAAGGGTGGACCCTGGCTTTTCCACGGTCATGTTGCTAGAACTAGAACCTGGCGCTCCTGTTCTCCATATGTATAAAACTGCTGCGGAGTCTCTAAAGATCCCTGGGATTAGAGGTGCATGAAACCTCATTGCAGTTACTGAAAGGTCCACCTTATGTTGGAGTGAACGACAGGTAGTTTTCATTTTTCTTCATTCCTCTCACATTCCAGGATTGAAATGTTTCCAATTAGCTCAGCAGAATCCAGCAAAGCATATCAGAAACAGAGAAAACTGTACTTTGGGGTTCAATCTGTAATTGATTTTGAAGTACCATAAAATGCTAGTGTGAAAGAGCCAGTTCCCCGTTTCCCTGAAGACTTTTACTGCCCAAATGACAGAGAGTTGGCTCTATAAAATGAGGGGACTGAGACCAGCCACTTAAAGGATAGCCACCACATCTCTTCTCTGGGGTAAAAGAAACGGATGTGACTTTAACATCAAAGATTGTCCTGCCAGCAGCCAGAGGGCCTGAGAAAGAAACCTGTGAGCACTGCAGCTCTGTGTGTCAGTTTGATTAGAAGAGCACATGGCTTGCATGACTTGGATCCCAGGTGTGTCCCTGAGCTGCAAGGCTTCTCAGTCATGTAACAGCAAGATTTTACCTCCAAGGTAGGAAGCGAAGGCATTTGGGTGTGACCAATTAGGCATTACCTTGGCAAGTCCCAACTTGTCATTTTACTAAAAGCCCTTTGGGGCTGAGAAGTTTGCTCAGAATAAAACAAGTGAAATTGCAAATTCTTTAGAAGATGCACCCTCTGCCTGCTAGATCTTGGGATTTTTCTTTCCATGGGACTTAGCACAATGCCCAGAATGCCAGGAAGGCACTGGGCTAAATGCTCTCTTGAAGACCTTCCATGTCCAAGTTTGTTTGTTGCTGTAGACAAGGAGATGTTTAGATCTTTTCTTCCAGTTTCATTTCAGCTCATTGTAATGGGATTAAGAATCTGGAATGGAAATATATGCTTCTTTGATTCTATTGTTCCATTTTGAAAGCTGTCTGGGGTCCTGATAACTCATCAGCCAGTGATCTTCCCCTAGAAGCGGAGACATTTCCCTGGCACACTTGGGCTGAAGTGATGTGTTTGCACCTCTGGCTCTTAGAGCAAAGCGATGACACTGGGCGTGGGGGTTAGGTGGTGCAGGGCGGTGCCTGTGCTAGTTCAGGTCATGTGAGCCAACTGGGAGAGTGGCCTCATGTTCCTCTTTTCCGAGGCCTTGCTGGCACCTCCAGTGACAAACAACTTCCCTCAGGTTATCTGTCATCTCACCTTTGTCCTCTGTTGGTGAGGCAACTTTTTTAGAGTTCCATGCTGTGACAAAGGGATGTGAACGGATAGCCCCAAAGGAAATAAATGTTGCCAGGTTCCGCATTACAAACAGGTATCAGTGCTTCCAGAGAGCCTAAGAATAAGTTTGGATGGGTTCCAGTATGCTTTCGTTTAACTTTACTATTTAACTTACCTCAATAAGCCTTTGTCTTCTCTTTGGAAAAAATGGGAAAGTATTCATACCTCATTACTAGCTCTAACTGATAGAGAGTGGGCGTTTAATAACTGTTAGTTCCCTCCGCACTCCTGACTTCATTGAAATGATCATGGAAGGCTCAGCTTAACAGATTTTGGAAGGCTCCCTATAACCACTTGTTTTTAGATTGGCTTTCTTTTTTTATTGTCTTTGCCTTTTTTTTTACTTCAGCACTATTTTATTTTATTTTTTATTTTTATTTTTTTTTAGTTTTGGGGTTTTTTTTTTTGAAATTTTGTATTTTGTTTTATTTATCTTTTTATACAGCAGGTTCTTACTAGTCATCAACTTTATACACATCAGTGTATACATGTCAATCCCAATCACCCAATTCAGCACACCACCATCCCCACCCCCCCGCTGCTTTCCCCCCTTGGTGTCCATACGTTTGTTCTCTACATCTGCGTCTCAACTTCTGCCCTGCAAACTAGTTCATCTGTACCATTTTTCTAGGTTCCACAAACATGCACTAATATACGATATTTGTTTTTCTCTTTCTGACTTACTTCACTCTATATGACAGTCTCTAGATCATTCCACGTCTCTACAAATGACCCAATTTCGTTCCTTTTTACGGCTGAGTAATATTCCATTGTATACATGTGCCACATTTTCTTTATCCATTCGTCTGTCGATGGGCATTTAGGTTGCTTCCATGACCTAGCTATTGTGAATAGTGCTGCAATGAACATTGGGGTGCATGTGTCTTTTTGAATTATGGTTTTCTCTGGGTATATGCCCAGTAGTGGGATTGCTGGATCATATGGTAATTCTATTTTTAGTTTTTAAGGAACCCCATACTGTTCTCCATAGTGGCTGTATCAATTTACATTCCCACCAACAGTGCAAGAGTGTTCCCTTTTCTCCACACCCTCTCCAGCATTCGTTGTTTGTAGATTCTCTGATAATGCCCATTCTAACTGTAGTTTTAGATAATGCCCATGTATGGTGTTAGGAAGTGTTCTAATTTCATTATTTTACATGTAGCTGTCCAGTTTTCCCAGCACCACTTATTGAAGAGGCTGTCTTTTCTCCATTGTATATCCTTGCCTCCTTTGTCATAGATTAGTTGACCATAGGTTCAGCACTATTTTATAATATACTTATAATATACTTTTATATGCTTTAAAATATTCTTTCATACAGCGCAATTTGCTTTCATAATATACTACAGTTCCACTGTCGAGTAGCTCTAAGTCTGAGTGCATTAATACCTACAGCCCAGAGGATGTGAAAATTCTGGCTCCTTTACCTGGGGGTCCATTTGTGTGGTACCTCATGTTGCAGGGATATGGGGCCTAGGCAGCTGCAGGCTTAGTGTGCTAGACCACACAGTGGAAGATAATGGGGACAGTGGCCCATATGATGTTGTCCATAGTTTAGAGTTTCGCTGAAACTGAGTATCTCAGCGTGGGGACTGCAAAACACCAACAGAATCACATATGTTCATTTTTTTAAAATCTTAGCTCCATGGACACGTTAAATTAAAATGTTCTCCATGGATAAATCCTGGGAATCTGACTTTCTTTTTAACAACTAGTATGATTCTTGTGAATAAAGTTTGGGAAACAGTACTTACTTCCTATCGACATAAGAAATGAAAACCCTAAATTAATGGGCTGCCTGCCTTTGGCTAACAAAATAAGATAGTACCAGAGTCTCCAAGTACAGTGGGGTTATACCAGACAAGAAACAGGAATTTACCTCATAAATATAGTATGTTTTCCTGGCATTTTGAATTTATTCAAGAATTTTGGAGAAAAGTGACAAAATTTACAATAGTATTTTAAATTTTTCTAAATGAATATATTATAGAGCAGAATATATGATGCACATGACTTAAATAAAAATGACTTCAAAGAAATATAAAACTTGTGGCAAGCTTTTTTAGACTTCTCCCCAGACCCCCTGCTATGGCCACCCTCCTCCTGGTAGGGTCACTTTGCAGATAAAGAGTAGGATCCACTCTTGTGGGGGATTTGGATGACAGCATAAGAGAAATAACAGCAAATGAGTTTTTGAAATGTGCAGTAAAACATTTTTTTTTTTTTTTTTTTTGCAGTACGCGGGCCTCTCACTGTTGTGGCCTCTCCCGTTGCGGAGCACAGGCTCCGGACGCGCAGGCTCAGC
>NC_041215.1:57089154-57098667 GCF_002837175.3 Physeter macrocephalus
CACAGGCTCCGGACGCGCAGGCTCAGCGGCCATGGCTCACGGGCCCAGCCGCTCCGCAGCACGTGGGATCTTCCCGGACCGGGGCACGAACCCGTATCCCCTGCATCGGCAGGCGGACTCTCAACCACTGCGCTACCAGGGAAGCCCAAAACATTTATTAACAAAACACTCAAACAGTATTTCCATTCTCCTCTTTTATTAGAAGAGCAAATATCAAGTCCCTAATTCAATAACAGATTTTTAAAATTTAACTTTTCGACTATGCTGAGAGGCAGTGAAATTCCATCCCTTATCATCTGTCTTCTGTACTTGTAGCACTTCCCAGAGGCACCTGGGCTCCTGCAGATGACTATGGAGCTGTGCAGAGTCCTCTTTTAAACTGGAAACCTCCCCCTCTCTTCAATTGGTAATCCTTCACCAAGTTTTTGGAGTCTCCTAAATAACTTTAAATGCTCTCCCTCCGTTTTGAAGACATCATTTAAAATGGAAATGTGATGTCTTTCCACTTTTAGTTTCTATCACCCACACAGTACAACTCAGACCACATACTACTGTATATGTGCTGTGACTCCACGCTTACCTTTTCAGACTTACTTTTCATCAGTGTCCCATGTGTCCCTGTTCTTCTAACTGTGCTAAGCCACTTGCAGAGCCTCAAGTATGTCCTTTTATGGCTCTTTACCATTTCATGTGCTGTTTCCCACCTGACGTACCTTTCTTACCAATAAACTCAAATCGCTTTCCCTCTGAAGTTTTTTGATGCCATTCTCCCACCCCTAGCTATTAGTTGTAGCTCCTGCTATCTTGTCCCCATAATACTGTGAAAACGACTATTTCACAGAAATAAACACTCTGTATTCTAAATATTTATTACTAAGTAATGCCTGTTCTGCTGAAAGTTTCTTGAAGGCATTACTACCTATAATTCACCTTTCTATCTTTAATAGTAAGCTGAGAGATTACCATTTAATAGATGACAAAAAATATTGATTTAAGAAATATCAAAATATGCTAATTATTTTAAATCTACACATACAAAGAAATAGAATTTCAACTTGTTAAAATACTAGGCAGACATGGTCTTTTGGAAGCAGACCAACGTAGGTTTTAACTTTATATTTCTGAACACTAGCTTTGTGATTTGAGCAACTTACTTAACCTTTCTAAGAGTTTTTCCTCAAATAAGTTTTTTTTTAAAAAATAATACATTGGGCTTCCCTGGTGGCGCAGTGGTTGAGAGTCCGCCTGCCGATGCAGGGGACATGGGTTCGTGCCCCGGTCCGGGAAGATCCCACATGCTGCGGAGCAGCTAGGCCCGTGAGCCATGGCCGCTGAGCCTGTGCGTCTGGAGCCTGTGCTCCGCAACGGGAGAGGCCACAGCGGTGAGAGGCCCGCGTACCAAAAAAAAAAAAAAAAAAAAATACATACTTCATAGGCTTATAGTGAAGACAAATAACAGACTTTTTAAGAGTTAGCATTATATTTGCCACAGTAGTCAATAAAGGTTATTTCCTTCCGTCCCCTTTCCAAAGGCTTGAGTAGAAAAAGTGTTTGTTTAATCCCAAGTCAACCAGAAAGTTAAATTAAATGGAAACCCAAACCCCCAATTCTCTAAACATTGTGGTTAATTGTTATTGCTGTATATGTTCTGATAAACAACAAAGGCCTGGGGTCTGTATTTGTGCTGATGTGGAGTTGGAACTGTTAAGTCCCAGACCAGAGTTCTTTATGATACACAAGAGCATCCTTATCCACTGTCCAGAAAACTTCCCATATTTTCCATAGTCTGGCTCAGCTCCCAGAGCTCACAAGATAGGTCCAATAATTAAGCCTGTCAGAAATCTGTAAGATTTCAGCTGTATATGTGTAAAAATGACCTTGCACAGCTGGTTTGGTAACTGTGATACACTGGGAAATTTCTCCATCCAACATATTTCCAAACCTACTTCCACCCATGGGGACAGGAAGAGCCAGTCAGAATGGAATGACATTAATCTTGACCATGTGGGAACAGCAAGTAGTTCAGAAGTTGGAAATTCTCCACGCACAGGCACTGAAATTATTTTGCTTATGGGTTAGCATAGGCTGATTTGGCTTGTTTCATTTTTAAACAGAGAGACTTTATTTTTCAAAAAGATATGTGAATTTCCAAGGATTTTCTGACCATGTTAGTTTTCTTGATGGGGTTGGAAACTTGTGTGAGTACTTGAGACAGGTAGGACCCACTCGAAATAGGAGCTCTGGGCTCAGAGTCTTATCTGGAAAGCTACACACTAAGGTCCTTATGCATCCAGTGAGATGCAACTGGGTGAGATTGTTTGGAGATCATGGGCATTTATTTTAAAGAAAAGACTGGGAATATTTTTGCAAATGAGGATTGTGAGCAATCTAGACAAACTAAATTGTCAAACACTTGCTAAGATTTAACTGAAGGTAGTGAAGGCAATGGGAATAGGAAGATGGTCCTAAAAGATACATTAACTTGTTATTTTAGCCCAAATATTCTGACCCTGACCTTTGGGCCTCATGGCAATTCTGGACCAAAGGAAATTGCTCACACTTTTCTATGGATTATTTAAGAAGTGGATGCCAACCGTTGCTATTTTGCTTTAGGAACGTGAGCTACTAGTGTAAGTTTCTAGGGAGTGACAGAGGCATGGTCCAAATGCCAGAATCCTCAGTGTGCACTGAGACTTGACTTCTCATAATGCAGGGGAAGTTGGAACTTCATTTCAAAGACCTTTTTTTATGGAGACTCATACAAAATATAAGGGAACGCCCCCAAATTGTGTACACTCAACCAGAAGTGAGAAAAGTGCTGCCAGTGTAAAACCAAAGTGACTTCTTAACCATATAACCTTGTCAGGCATCGTATGTTTTATTTACTTACTGTTTTCTTATGATAATTTTTTCAACAAGGAACTGAGGAGTACTTCCTGTTGAGAAAGTTTCATGTTTGTCTTGCCAATAATTCTTTATGAGTTTAAATGTTACATTTAAAAGTTGGGGAGAAAAAGAGAAAAGGTTAAACCAGCCTGAAAACTCTTTGCTGCTTTGACAGCTGACTCTAAGAAAGGTTTTATGCTCACATGATTGCCTAGGTATGGTGCCCCTGGTAACGTATATACTGTTGACTCTACTTTATCAGACAGTAGCATTTATCTCTCTCTTCAATTTACATTTGTAGCTACTTTACATTCATAAAATCATCATAACTAAGCCTGGAGCTAAGGCTTGCATGCCTGCCTCTCACTGTACCCACTCCACCGACAGGAACATTTCCCTTATATTTATTATAAAATCATAATATGTGTGTAGAATAAAAATTAAATAGCCCAAAAATATTAAAATGAAAAAGTAAAAAACATCTCCTTCTTCCACTAACCATAGCCTTACTCACAAGAAGCAACAAATTTTTACTCTTTCTGATCTTGTTTTCTGTGGTTATAGTCACAACACTAAATTACATGTTTGAAACTTGATTTGTTAGTTTGTCAGTTTTAGACTTTGTCTACATACTCCTGAATATGAAAAATGAAGAACTTATTCCTATCTCTGTCTCTTTCATTCTCCATCTGTTACTAATTTTTTTCCCTTTCTTCTAGGGATTAACTTTACTACTATTAAGCAATATACATAAATGTTTCCTGACCCATCACCTTAGACAGAATCCATTGACTTTATACTGTCGTAGATGAGGAATAAATGCATGAGTGTCTTCTCCTACTTCTCCCCCTACATTTCCCCCTCCCAACCTTTGTAGGTTGTACCTTTGCTTTTCCATTGCCAAAATTTATTTCATGTGTTCTTCTCTATAACTGTAATGATGTTTTCTACTTTAATTTGATTAAAAACCAATAAGCAGTATTTACAATAATACATTTGCACCGCCAGAACCAAGTAGTGTGATTATGCTCAGAAAAAGAAATATAATCCTATGTTATTAAGCTCTTCACTTGAAAGACAATGTTCGATGTTTCACAGTCAAATGGGGTTTCTTTCTCTGTACTCCATAATTGGCATAAAAGTCAGGTCAAATTTTATTTAACTTCATATTTGGGCCATACTTTTCTTGCACAAGATTTGGTTTTTGCATACAAGAGATGGGGAAGAACAGTTTGCCCAAGCTATTCCACAGACTCTCATTAGCAGCTGCACTGATTACAACCCTTCCTCCTTTCTGGCTTCAGCATCATCCGGATCTGCTGGGCACCTCCCAGGGAAGGTAGCTGTCCCTCCCAGCATCACCGACTCCTGTGTATCTTCAGAATACAGTATTCTCTGTTGTGGTTTATTCATCAACATGATTCTCTCTACTTTCTTTCTTCTAGAAACTTACCAAAATTTCTAATCTACTGATGAATCTTATATTAGTCTAGGTTCTCCAGAGAAACAGAACCAATATGATGTCTACATCTATATCTATATCTATATCCATACTTGTCTATTTATTTACTTATTTATTATGAGGAATTGGCTCACAGGATTTTGGAGGCTGAGAAGTCCCAAGATCTGTAGTCAACAATCTGGAGACCCAGAAGAACCAATGATATAAGTTCCAGCTCGGGTCCAAAGGCCTGGAAACCAGGAGAACCAATAGTGTAAGTTTCAGTGTAAGTCCAATGGCAAGAGAAGACCAATGTCCCACCGTGGAGACAGGCAAAGAGAGCGAATTCTCTCTTATTCAGTCTTTTGTTCTATTGAGGCCTTCAATGGATTGGATGAGGGCCACCCACATCAGGGAAGGCAATCTTCTTTACTTGGTCTACCAATTCACATGTTGATCTCCCCTCAAAACACACTCACAGACACACCCAGAATAATGTTTAACTAAATAGCTGGGCACCTTGTGGCTCAGTCAAGTTGATACATAAAGTTAACATCACAGGTGCTTTTCCCATTTTCAGTTCCTTTATATCTTTTATGGCATTTCCATGGGATTTTGGAGAGATGGAGATAAACACAGTCCATCTTTTTGAACTGGAATTATTGCTTGCTTCCTGGTGCTAGAGTGGTAACTGACATGAATATTTATTCTTCTGGATAATGTCTGCTCACGCCCAGCCCGTTCCCCTTCCCTTTTGGGCTCTCCCCTGTACTGAGGGGTCTGGATGCCTAGAAAGTGCATTCCCCAAACTCTCTTTCTGACAGGTTTCTATTAAGTTTTCCCAGTAGGAAGTATTTCAGTTGGATTCCAAGGGGGTAGTCTTTCTGCTTCTGGTTCCAGCAGGAGCTATGGCCAAAAAATAGAGGTGACTGTGGGTGACTATGACCTCTGGCAGCGTCAGTGGATCTGGGACTAGCAGGAGGCAGTAGTGGGGATGACAGATGACCACGGGCTCCAGCAACATTGGTGGCAACCACAGCAGTAAATGCATTATTTCTGGACTCTGTAAAGTGCCGCCATTCTCGCCTTGACTCTGCCACCCAGCCAAAATTTGGGTAACCAATTTTTTGGTATTAAATTCACCTCTATTTGAAATTTTCAGAGCATTAATATTTTCCTGACTGGACCATGACTGATACACTCACTAACATTATATTTCTGGTCTTTCTTTGAGACAATGTGATGTATCTTTAAACAACAGCATCAGCTCAAAGGAAAAATTAAAGGTAAGGGATGGTCACTAACTTTTCTTTAAGGCTTACTATTTTCTACTCACAATAACTCTAAAGTAAATATTATTATCCTTATCTTATAGATGATAACGCAGGGTAAGTTATGTTTATTTGACCCAGATTGCACAGCACAAACTGACGTCCAAAGCAGATTCTACTCTTTTCATCTGAGAAACTCACATTGATGTCTGACACAAATCCTTCCAAGGTGACTTGGCACATGAATAGCTGGCAGTCCGCTTCATACTTAAATGTCCTTAATCAAATGAGAAGCAGGTCTAATCACTTTATATTCTTGGACTTTGAAAAGATGGTTGGGCTTTGATTAAAATAGTCCAGAATTCAACAGAGCTCTCCATTGCAGACAATTCAGGTAGTAGATATGCTAGTCATTCTAATAGGTTTTTTTTGGGGGGGAGGGCAGGTATTTAAGTAGAATTTTTTTTATTGAAGTATAGCTGATTTACAATGTTGTACCAATCTCTGCTATATAACAAAGTGACTCAGTTATACACATATATACATTCTTTTTTTATTCTTTTCCACAAACTATTACATCTAAGTTTTTAGTCGTTAACATCTTTTAACAGCATGGTTTATATTTTTATGGTCAGAATACTGAATTGAAAAACAGAAAACCTTTTCTTAGAGGAGTTTGCTCTTTTCATTAAAAAAATATTAAGGGAAAGGGGAAGGGGGAACCTCTTGCATCCATCACACCATAGCACCCAATGAAATTAGCAAACAAGGATTCACCTGCTCGTAGATATTAGATAATAAAGACAGCCTGAGACCTTGCTCACGTTGCGTTAGGATGACATTTCCTAATCGAATATCCTCTCACCGACATGGGAGGAAGAGGATCACCTTTGGGAAGTTTAATTCCTTGGTGTGAAGGTTCTTGTAATGGAAGCCTTAATTTGCTTGGCAAAACTCTTATTTGAATAATGTGCTTAGTCTATACCCATGTTTTACAGAACTCTTTTCCAGTTATGATTAGTCAGGCCTATGTAAAATTTGTTCCTAAGTATAAAATTCTTACAAAAAGGTAATGGGAACAGACAACCATAAGTAGCTGAAACACCCCTATGACAAGCAGAATGGTAGAGCTTGGACAGTTCCTGAAAAATCACATATTGCAACACTTTCACTTTGCAGATGTAATAACTGAGGACCAGCAGGGTTAAGCGGCGATTCAGTATCACCCAACTTGTGGTAGCAGAGCTGCACCTTAAAGGCAGATTTCAAAATTAGTACCTTATTTATTGTTAGTTTAGGTAGTTCTTGAATTGGCCGGAGGAAGAGTCTTTGAAACTTGAGATGGAGAGGCATGGGGACTCTGGGTGGAGCAATGTCAAAGGCAGAGTCTTGGATACTAATCAGCATCTTTCATGTTTCTTACTGCTTCAGGTTGCCCATAAAAACACACGTTTAATTTATGAGGATTTAAGCTTGTAAACAATATGTCTTAATGTCCCTTGTATAAGAAATAGAAGCTCTGAGCATGGCAAACAATTTCCTAATCCAAAACCAAGACACATGTTGTAAAGTATGTGAGAATATTTAAGGGTATAATAAGATCGTACATCTGAAATCAGAACTTTCATTTTTCTGTTGCTTAAATTATCCTGTAATAATTAATTAGCTACCCTCAAAATATTAAAGACATGTATGGCAATTTCCATACAAAACAGTGATGCTTTAGCATGTTTTTATTTTATTCTCATGACAATAGTTTCTTTAGCTACAACATGCAGAAGCTGTCCGCTAGATGTTTTTAGAATGTCTAGTTCATCAAGAAAACTCAAATGAGAGTCTGTGAAAGTAACACATGGTTAGGAAGGAAAGCATGTAAGAAAGTTGGAAATTCAGAGGGGAATAAGGACAAGGGCTAGATGCTCCACTTCACTGGTGTGTGTGTGTATGTGTGTGTGTGTGTGTGTGTGTGTGTGTGTGTGTGTGTGTGTGTGTGTGTGTGTGTGTTTCAAGGAAGAATCTCCTTCACTTCCTTTGTGTACGTACTTACTTCAGTCACCATCCATTGAAGAGAAGTACTACAAATCTTCAAACCTTTGTTTTAGAGCTGAAATATTTTCCCACTCAAGTCTTTGGATTACTCATTCTCAGATCTGCTCCCCCACTGACTGCAGGACAAGGAGATAGAAATTGATGAACCAGGAAATAACTCTGTGCTTCCCTGAAGGTCATGGGTGTCGAGTTCACTGTGAATTAATTGCTTGTAATATGAGGGGGAACACAGGCTCCAGAGTCGAATTGAAGTCCAGAATGTCACCTTCTTCCTTTGTGCTGAGTTGAGCTCAAGGGGGTAGAAGGAGGAGTTCTTTCTAAACTCAAATGTGTGTTCCTCCTCTACGTCACATTCCAAGTCACACAAAATTAACCAGGGTGTGATTTATGTAAAGCAAGGCCAAAGGTCCTTAGCAATCACAAAGAAGGGGGTTCCTCTCTTCATTGCTGTCAGTTGGACCTTTTCTTGGTCCTGGACAACTTCTGTGAAAATGTGGCATTTGGAAGCTGTAGGACATAGCTTCTCTCTTTTCTGTCTCTATCCCCTTTCCTTTCCTTTACAAATTACTTTCTTCCTCTAGATAAGAGACAAAGCAGATTGAAGGATTTGGCTGGGCACTAATTGAAGGAAGCAGTGGGAAAGCTAGAAAATTGGACAGAGACGATAAGAGCCTTTTGGGAACCACCCCCTGCCCCCTGCAAATATCTCTACAGGAAATAGCACTTCAGCAAGCCCCGCAATGAGTTTAGGTGTGTACCTTCTTCTGTCACTTCATCTCATTTGGATATAGGCAAGAGAGTGTACATATAAAGCCACTTCTGTTTCTTTCTGTCAGAGGTAGGTGCAAGGAATGAGTTTAGACCTAAACTGGAAAGTGCTTAGGATGGAGAAGGGTGGGGAAAGTCAGTCGATCAATTTATCTATGTAATCATCTCCAAATCAGAAATGAAAACCAACGGATTTTCTGAGAACCCTAAAATGCAAGCTAATTTCTTCAAAATTATTTTTGGACCATGCCAAACAGAGATTAATATGATGAGATGCAATTTTCAGTTTTTCTCCCTTTATGAATCTGTTGTGATGGATTGGAGCAAAGGTGGTTAAAGTTGCCCCACACTAGCTGCTGTGGAGCAATTCCTCCTTCTTCCAGCACATCTGTCTAACAGTATAAGGTCACTTGTTAAACTCAGGAGCATATCTAGGGATCCAGTTTAGGTCCATCAGCCTCCTAGCATGTTGAATTGGAATTTTACACTGATGAAACCTAAACAATGGTAACTTCACGAAATTGTGTTTAATTTTCATTTCCAATTTGAAAGTGATCTCCTCTCTCTCTCTTCCCCTTATCAATAGACACATACATTTTGATACTTATACTATTATTTGTTTAACCCTTTGAGTAAGTGATTTTGTTTTTTGCCATAATATTCTTATTCTCCTGAAGCTGCTTTTATGCCAGATATTAAGGCTGTTTGATGGACGACATGTCAGAGAAGAGGCACTTGACTAACTTGTTCCTTATTACTCTGGGGATGTGACAAGCTTCAGTTTCATTCAACAGAGTTTACACAGCTGTGCATAAGGACACTGTATGAGGCCTTGGAGTTCAATCACTCAGCAAAATCAATCAATCAATCAATCCATACTGGACATCAACTCTGTTGGTAGAACAAGGTATCTACAGTTGAGGCTGAAATATATTACTAATCCACAGAGAAAGAATTTAACCCCAAACACTTTTGTCTCCTTAGGTAGGTTTATTCCTAGATATTTTATTCTTTTTGTTGCAGTGGTAAATGAGAGTGTTTTCTTAATTTCACTTTCAGATTTTTCATCACTAGTATATAAGAATGTCAGAGATTTCT
>NC_041215.1:57100156-57101073 GCF_002837175.3 Physeter macrocephalus
AGTGTTCCATGAGCACTTGAGAAGAATGTGTATTCTGTTGTTTTTGGATGGAATGTCCTATAAATATCAATTAAGTCCATCTTGTGTAATGTATCATTTAAAGCTTGTGTTTCCTTATTTATTTTCATTTTGGATGATCTGTCCATTGGTGAAAGTGGGGTGTTAAAGTCCCCTACTATGATTGTGTTACTGTCGATTTCCCCTTTTATGGCTGTTAGTATTTGCCTTATGTATTGAGGTGCTCCTATGTTGGGTGCATAAATATTTACAATTGTTATATCTTCTTCATGGATCGATCCCTTGATCATTATATAGTGTCCTTCTTTGTCTCTTGTTATAGTTTTTACTTTAAAGTCTATTTTGTCTGATATGAGAATTGCTACTCCAGCTTTCTTCTGATTTCCATTTGCATGGAATATCTTTTTCCATCCCCTCACTTTCAGTCTGTATGTGTCCCTAGGTCTGAAGTGTGTCTCTTGTAGACAGCATATATATGGGTCTTGTTTTTGTATCCATTCAGCCAGTCTGTGTCTTTTGGTGGGAGCATTTAATCCATTTACATTTAAGGTAATTATCGATATGTATGTTCCTATTACCATTTTCTTAATTGTTTTGGGTTTGTTATTGTAGGTCTTTTCCTTCTCTTGTGTTTCTTGACTAGAGTAGTTCCTTTAGCATTTGTTGTGACTTGCAATAGTCTTTATTTTAAAGTCTATTTTGTCTAATATGAGAATTGCTACACCAGCTTTCTTCTGATTTCCATTTGCATGGAATATCTTTTTCCATCCCCTCACTTTCAGTCTGTATGTGGTCCCTGGTCTGAAGTGGGTCTCTTGTAGACAGCATATATATGGGTCTTGTTTTTGTATCCATTCAGCCAGGCTGTGTCTTTTGGTGGGAGCATTTAATCCATTCAC